>NC_134483.1:48125583-48209058 GCF_040206685.1 Ascaphus truei | reverse complement strand
ACTGGGCCCAGGGACTGATATCCAGACGGCGCCACTACAAAAAGTAGTTCCGGCCGTGGAAGAGCCGTGCAAAAAGGATGGTTATCTTGCACAGCGGGCGGCTGCCAGGAGAAGGCGGGAACTAGCCGCGGGAAAAGACCCCCAACCTTGTGGGGAATTTGGCGCGAAAACGCTAACCGCACCCACCAGGATTGAGAAGGGTGCGGCCTTAATTAAGGGGCATGATATTCCCCTGTGGGACCCGCCCATAATTGCAACCCCTGGGGGCGGGTTCCAGCTCTGTCAGAGAAGGGAGGAGCCGAAGCAGGGAGTGGCGGATCCAGCAACTTCCACCAGTCAGTTGCGAGGAACCACTGAGAAGAAGAGACCTGTACAGGAAGTGGCTCCTGTACAAAGAATGGCCTGCTCCTCCACTGTGGGCACGATGGTCTCCACCCAGCCCTACTCAGTACCCGGCGGGTTGCTAGTAGTGAGGGTGGCCAACACCGAGACGGTGGTCGGGCTCTGCCTACAATGTGGGCTGCCCGGAGGCACGGTCAACACGGCGGCACGTTGCCCTCATTGCGGGACTTTATACCTGTGGCCTATGCCCACATTTATTCCAATTCAACCTGCTGACCCCCCAGTGGACATGGCAAGGCGCTCCGCCGAGTCCCCGGGCGCGCTATCGATCAACCGCGCGAGTCCCGGAGACAAGGGACTGGAGCCGGTCAAGTCGGCTGGGTCAGTGGCGATCGAGGCGGTTGAATCACTCCCCGCAATCGGGGAAAAGAGACTTTCACTCCGCTCAGAGACCCCTAAGTCAGGGAAAGGGGATTACTCGGACGAGGACCTCCGTGAGCTGGCGGTGTTAAAAGCGGAGCCAAAAAGGCAGACCGGAAGGACGACACCCCGTGGGGTGAGTGGTGGCCTTGAGAACAGGGCGTCCCCCGCAGATCGGCGAGCCGACAGACGGAGTCCCGCCCTCCCAGGACCTGATCTAGGAGACGGGAGAGAGACGCTTATACCCCTGCGGATGGGTAAGCCAAGCAGCCCTATTACTTACTTGGTTGCAGCAGACGGCGAAGCGCTGGAAGGGCCGCGCCAGGCCCCGAGCGCACGTGGAGTGACGGCATCACTTCCGGCGGCGACGGCGGAGTAACCGGATGTCGTCGTGGAAGAAGAGATCCCGCATGGGGGTCCCACGCAAGATGGCGACGCTTCCGGTTCCGGGGAAGACATCGCTTCCGGTGGTGACGGCGGAACCCATGGAGAAGATGCAGCGACGCTTCGGCGATTTGGGGAAGGTCCCCAATCACCTCAACGGCTCAGAAGCTGGACGGGCGATCTGAGGACTGAGGAGGGTGAAGTATCATCCTTTGAAATATCTACGGACAGCCAGGAACGGGTCGCAGCCCCGTGGCAATCGCTACCCCGTCCGTATGCCCAACCCCATGCCCTAGCTAAGACCCCTACCCCTGTCACACGGTCCCCGGGTTCCCCGCCTAGCCTGGAATCAGTGGACATTCCCTCAGAAGAGGAGGGGAGACGGACTGGGGAAAGACAGCGCAGTGGCGCTACGGAAGGTATCTCCAGGGGAGGGGGAGAATTGAGAGTGGCTGCGGTAGGCCGGTGGTTGCCCCCTGCAGTTCCGGCGCCGGTAAAAAAGGCCCCGGGATCGTCTAGGTGGTCGGTACCGCGATCTGAGCGGTCATCAGGGGTATTTTCCATGGACGATGACAGGGAATCAGGGAGGTCAAACAAATTCCGGGAGAACCGTTGGTGGGCCCCACTATTTGAAGGGTACTCGGCCTGGATGGACCGCACTCGTATGTAGTGGACTATTGGTGGGCGGTGGGAGAGTTTACCCCAGAACAGAGGGACATGGAGTTGCAGGAGCGCTGGCTTCAAATAGAGCATAGGGAAATAGAACCTATGGGTCCCAGCATCTTGTCAGACCCCGTGGATCCTGACGAACCCCTATCATGGGTGCTACCTGGGAGGGCAGGTAAGGCTGACCTGACTAGGATCAGTAGGGCCGAACGGGCTATAATGGCTCGTTACAAGTCATCCCACGGGTTGGAGTACCCGTATGTCCATGAGCCATTAATGGACGAAATAGAGGAGAACAGGGATAGGTGGCTCCGGGAAAATATTGAGATGCACTTAGTCAGTAAGGGGAGTGATGTGGTGGGGAAGAAGGCCGAGGAACGGATAGAGCATCTGATCCGTATATGGGCCATTGGTAGAAATATCCACAAACACAAGGTAACATATAGGCCCGAGAGGGGATTACCACGACATTATTCTGTTACTGTTCTAGATATGGGGGGTAGGGAAGTAAAGAAACCGGACCCCTATCACTATTTTTAGGTGGTACTGCGCATTACGCGGGTCCGTGGCTGCTGGTCGGGGCGGGCTTGGCGGAATGACTGTATTCATTTGTACTGCATTATGAGAAAATTTGTATGATGTTAATTATGTTTTCCGTTACAGTGCTTCCTGGAAAAAGGTATACAAATTTAGGTCCCAGCGAGGTCGATGGGATTCACCAGGGGGAGAATGTAGCAGTCATGTAAAATGCCTACAGTCATCTCTCCTGCTGGCAGCAAGGCCTGGTAAGTGTGGGCATGCCAGCAGTAATCATGGAGGTTTTCCCTCACACCCTGGTGGGGTGCCCTGTGTATGGATGGGACTGGTCACATGCTCTGACTCCATGGTTAGTGATGTCAGAGGTGTGTCAGCCTCAGAAGTTACATAAGGCACAGCACGGTGACTATCAGTTAGTTCTAGTTCAAGGCTAGTAGAGTGGAGGAAGGAGTTCAAGTTCCTGCAAGGTGTTTGCAGAGTTCAGAGACTAGCGGATGATAATGTTATAGTAGCTGATATAGGAGTCTGTGTCCAGGGACCTGGCACAGAGCAGTGAATCCCTGGATCAAGGAGGCATACCTGTCAAAGGGAAGCACGGGCACGATGACTGGCTAAGATACCCCATTGTGGAGGGCAGCTATGCCCACCGTGACAATAAAGATGGAGCTGATCAGAGAAACCCCTGTGTGTGAGAGTCAAGTGATTACACAGGGAGTTGCACCCCCGAGGAGTTCCTCACCAGGATCATCCCCATGCGGACGCAGGGACCCTGATGAGGTGGAGGCGCTGCACTGGAACTAGGTGAGACTCAGCACACTACCTCAGCTGCCTGTCTGGACGGGTCCTCCCCACACACCATCATGCGGGAGACTCAGGAGTCCTGTAGCCAACAGGTGCACCAACCGACACTACCACACTGTAATGGGGACCGGTTAGACCACAGGGGCCAATGTGAGATTGGGTGGGTCAGGCCGGGCCAGAAATACCGTTACATAAACAATAGTAAATAATCGTGCCTAAATAACAAGGTGCACTATATTGAATAAAGTGAATAAGAGACTGAAAAACACACTGCAACCCTTGGATAAAGACTGTTCCACAAATCAGAAAGAGCGAATTGGAGATCAAATGATAAAAAGTCCCCAGCAAAACAAGGGAAAGTATCCTCAAAGTCCTCTGACAAATCAGGGATATATCAAGTGAATACATAAATCCAAAGGGGGGGTTGAAGCCCCCAGTGAAGCAAGAAACCCAGGGCTGCACTCACGAGAGAAAGGTAGGAGGGACCACACAATATGTCCCGGGCCAATAGCCCTGTGCTACGCAACGCAAAACTAAAAAGGTTCATTTATATACAAGGGAAAGGAACATCAGGGGGTGTGGGGTAAATGGGTAGAGAGAAGTGCGTTAAAACATAAGGTGGGTAGGTGACCAGGGCAGAGCAAGGTCCCATATATCAGGTATACTGAAAGTATATATGGATTTCCAGTATATATGACACTTGGGGTACAAGCTGATATGAGACTTGGATGGCCAGAACGAGCAGGGTGTGTACACTTATAGCAGCTAGCAATCAGCTAAAGTACATGTGGGTAAATCTAACACTAGTAATGTATATCATATATCATATAAAGAAATAAAAAATATGCCAAAAAGATGACAAAATAAAGAACAATATTTTTAATTTAAGTTCAAAGGTTCTAACGCATTCTGAAGAAAGTCTAACTGCCAAGGGTCTTAAATTTGCCCCCACAGTGGGTCCCAATAATTTTGGACTTTTTATAGATGCCCAGAATTTTTTAAGAAAATTAACCATTAAAAGATTCTTTCAGAGCAAAGAGGTAGAAATTAAAACTAAGGAAAACCTAACTGTAAATGTTCCACCCATACATGATGTAGAGGAAACAGACACACAGCTGTATTTAAAACATTCAGGTCTTAAACTTCCATCGACATTCTATCCCAAACATGTTAAAGGAAAAAATTTAGAGGTGTTTTCTCAGCTGGTTTTGAAAGATTTTGAAGAGTTAACTAAAAAAGAGCAAAAATTTCACCATAATCTAAATAAAAATGAGAGGAAGCCCTTAAAAATTTAACAAAGAACATGGATATAGTCATCAAACAGGCAGACAGGGGGGGGGGGGTGGGGGGGGGGGAGTGGCCATTTTAAATAGATGTGATTATATAGGGGAATCTAACAGGATTTTAGAAGATGTCATGACTTATGAAAAATTGACAAAAGATCCAACTCATGAATTTTTGAAAAAATTTAAGTTTCTGTTAGATAAAGGTAAAATGTATGGAGTACTGTCAGAATAAGAATATCATTTTCTGTGGAAAGATAATCCTATAAGACCAATATTTTACCATCTACCTAAATTGCATAAGAGCCTAACAAACCCTCCAGGTAGACCTATTATAGCAGGTATCGATTCTTTAACATCCAATTTATCAGCATACATCGATGTATATCTCCAAAAATATGTACCCAATTTGAAATCACATTTAAACAGACATATTAAGAATATTGGAATGCCAAGAATTGAATAATGACTGTTTCTTGGTAACAGGGAATGTGACCTCCCTATATACATCGATAGATCACATTCAGGGTTTTGAAGCTATAGTTAGAGTGTTAGCACAAGATAAGGATCTGTCTCAAGAACACGCAAATTTTATTTTGGATGGTATCCTTTTTATTTTGAAACATAATTATTTTTGGTTTCAGGGTACTTTTTATTTACAAAAGCGTGGAACCGCCATGGGTACCAAATTCGCACCCAGCTATGCCAATCTATTCATGGGAATATGGGAACAAGATTATATTTGGTCTATTCCTGAGCTGGGTGCAAATTTGGTCCTATGGTGGAGATTTATCGATGATGTATTTTTTATTTGGACAGGTGAGGAATCTAGGGGCTTATGCAGAGAGGATCGTGATGTACTGGGAAAACGGCAATAAAATAGCCAAAGAATTGGCATAAATTATGGCCGTATGCTGAAAGCGCCTTTACCTTGTTTTAGCAGATGTTAGTCAAATTTCCAAGTTTTTCTGGCGACCTGGAACACGCCATATTATAGGGCAGAATGGCGCGTTCCAGCACTTCGGTCCTTATGGAATCGCACGCTATAATAGTATGGCGAGTTCCAGGTTCTCGCCACCTGTTTGGCGACTTTTACTCTGCTGAAAACTTTTCAGCCGGTTTTTAAAAAACGTGCCATTTTCTCCCGAGTTAAAGGTTTTCTGGCGAGTTTTTTGGCCAGAAGATGGCGCAATTCCCTTTTAGATCCTCTCTGCATAAGCCCCCTAGTCTTCTAAGATTTATTGAATATATTAATGACAACGACTCCAATTTGAAATTTACTTGCAACTATAGTAAAAATTATGTCAACTTTCTTGATTTGACAATTTTTGTGGAAAAAGAGTGTATTAAAACCAAAACATTCTATAAAGAAGTTGACAGTAATAATAACATCTTACCCTCCAGTTGTCACCACCCTAGCTGGCTAAGCAATGTGCCATATGGTCAGTTTAGGAGGGTGAGACAAAACTGTACAGATTTAGACACCTTTGAGGAACAATCAAAAATATTGGAAAATAGATTTTTGGACAGAAAATATGATTCCTGCAATATAAAAGATGCATTTTCTAAAGCCAAAAATCTAGACAGAAAAGATTTGTTAAAAAGTGAGACACAAAACAACAACAACAAAAAAATCAGAACAAGGATACATTCAGTTTTTCATTTTTGACAAACTTTAATAAGGATTCCAATAAAATTGTTAAAATAATAAGAATACACTGGCACATTGTCAAGAATGATATGTTGTTGGGAGATATAGTTCCAGAAATGCCATTGGTTATATTTAGAAGAGCGAATAATCTGAAGAATCGATTGGCACCAAGTTCTCTACCTAAAATAAAGGAAAATGGAAAAAAATGGTTACCGAAAATTAAAGGGTTTTTTTGGGTGTACGGTATGCAAAGCCTGCAAATTTAAAACAACATTTGTTTCACATGTAACGAAAGAACAGTATTCTATCAAACAACATGTCGCCTACAAAACTGATCATGTTATTTACATGATTACTTGTCCGTGTGGACTTCAATACATTGGCAAAACATCAAGAGATGTAAGAGTTAGAATTTTAGAACACTTGGGCAATATAAGAAGAGGGGTAACCACCCATCTACTATCTGAACATTTTATAAATTACCATCAAGGTAATACTACAGGATTTACATTCACGGTTTTGGAACATGTTTTACCTCATTGGAGGGGAGGGGACCGCAATATTCTATTAACCAAAAGGGAGACATACTGAATTTTCATTATGAAAATGTTAGCCCCCAAGGGATTGAATGTTGATATCGAATTAGGAGTTTTCCTTTGAAATTATCTTATACCCCATATTGTATTAAAGTGTTTGCATAGAACTATAGGAATATTTTTGTTATTTCTGGTATTATGTAATATTCTATGAATACTAATTATGTTTCTCCTGACTCTTTTTCCGAGATAAACATCAATCGCCGTAAATAAAGTTAGAATGTATTTTAGTTGAATATATGTCATATGTGCTCCAATGCATTTTAAATAGGTTTTTAATATGTTTTAATATGTTTTCATTTGTTTCTAATTTGTCATATGCCAAGTGTGGCATGTTTAATTAATATATGATCATTTGCCCACTCTATTTCCGCCCACTTCATTTACTTTAAATATGTTGTACCTTATAATATGTTAATATAAGGGAGGTCCTAGGGGCAGTCAAAGTGAGATACATCTGCCCACTCTATTCTGCCCACTTCATTTACAATTATAATGTTGTATTCATTAGCCAATAAGATGTCAGTATAAGGGAGGGCTTAAGGCTATTTAAAGTAGGATTTAGCAGCCAATCGACACTCCTGACGAAGCCGTAAGCATACAATGGCGAAACGCGTAGAGTGTTTCAGTCTAGCAATACCCAAGAGAAGGAACATCGAGAATCCACTCCTACCATCAGGCCCGGCGGTTCTCGACGCACCGGAAGTGACGTGACGGGAGCCCCGACGTGGATACAGTGTTCCGGTGAGGCGGAGGACAACGAGGAACCCAGGAGATCGTTACTCACTGTGTACCTGTTACCCGCTATCCATTTTCGCGTATCTTGATCATACAGAGTGTAAGCCTTCATTTGTATACCTATTATCAGAATATAATACCGTCTACACTATATGGTCTTTTTCCTTTTCTTCCTTGGAGGTTGGTGGCTGGTGGCTGCTGCTTTATTCACAGGGCACATCCACCCCTTAAGTTGGATGGCTGCTTGATTTTGGCTACTTTCATGTGAGTAGTCAATTTTTGAGCTTCGCACACAGAATCACTGTATTTTAACATTACTGTACTATGTGACGTTTCTCATTTATTTTTTATGACTACGAGATTTACGACTGGCTTTTTATGGAGTTACAGTACTGGATGGATGATCGTGAAGGATTAGAAAACAACTGTTTGAACTGTTTGCAAATGTAGTTATTTTCTAAATCTTAAAATTGATTAAATATGAATAAATGCATCACTTAAAGTTTTCAATTAACCATGAAGTGGAATAAAATCAATAAACATTTCTGTGTGGAAAAGAAACAAAGGCACTTTGTTGTAAACCACATAAATTCAAACCCAATTTCAACAAACTGGAATTGGAGGCTTTAGTGGCTCTCAAGAACAATCATGACATTATCATCAGACAGGTGGACATGTGTGGGGGGCTGTTGTCCTCCAGGACAGGGTAGCCTATCTTTCTGAGGCACATAGACTCCTGGGGTCCACATCCTCCTATGTTGTTCTACCTGATGATCCTACCAGCAATTTCCAATTGACCCTTAGGGAATTACTCTCTCAGGCGCAGTTGGAGGGAGTTTTATCCTTGTTGGAATTCAGACTTCTTAATTCGGAGCATCCAAGGACCCCTATATTTATCATTTACCGAAGGTTCATAAATCCTTAATTGATCCCCCTGGAAGGTCTATAATCTCTGGGGTGGAGTCGATAACGTCAGGGTTGTCATAGTATGTGGACTATTATTTATAACCCTTGGTTACTATCCTCTCAGGGATCAGGGATTAAATGGAAGCCCTCATATTTATGGACTATATGCAACATATCGTCTCTTTACACCTGCATTGGTCATTTCAGGGTGATCAAAGCGATAAAATTCTGGTTAGATTTTGACAATTCTCTTCCCCCCATACAAAAAGATTTTCTGTTAGACAGTATTGATTTTATTTTAAAACATAATTATTTTCTGTTTGCACATAGAGGTCTGGTGTACGGTAGTATTCAAACCGTTTATTTATTTCTGGGAGTTTGGTCATTGAGAGCGCCGTAGTTTCTTCTCCACTACTTTTTTAATATGTTGCCTAGCAACCCTGAGGTATTTATGCTTCCTGTATTCGTTATCCCATAATCCTTTGAGAAAGTCACATACTGTGACGAAACGTGCCAGGACTCTTTGACATTGCATCATCACGCAGGAGTCAGCCTTGGTCTGAGCTGACTCAGTGCGTCTGTCAAAAGCCCAAGATTTTCAGCAGGCAGCTATTGGGACTTCTTTTCCTGCATTACGCCACCTCCGAATACTCGGCTGATCGGATCCCTCGGCTCATGCTGTGAGCTCATCATAGGAGGATGAGCATTCACGGAGCAGCAGACAGTTGGCAGTGATAATATTTTTACATATGCTGATTTTACAGCTCACTCTTGAAAGTGCGCTTGTTTCCCCCCTTGTCTATCCGTCTTAATTTTTATTTAAAAAAATTATAAACTATGGAGCGGGCGCTTTTCATTTTTCTCTCTCTTTAGGTCATCTGTACTGGATGTGGTTCATCTTGAAAAGCAGCCTGGACTCCTTTACTCCATTTTCACTTTGGAAGTTGTTCTGATTGAACATTCATTTTGAAGAGGGGTGTTGTATATGTTTTATGTGTTGTTTGTTTCATTTTGTGTTATTTGTTTATTATATTAGCACTATCAATGCACACCTCAGTACCCCCAGTGTGACCCCATCTATGCCCACGTCTTTAGCTCATGATGCTACACCAGTATCTGTGGTCCTAAGGGAGCCCTGGATCCTGACTCCTGTCCATTATGGAGGGTTTCCCTCCGCTTGCAGAGGATTCTTGAACCAGTGCCAGGTGCAGTTCGACTCACAACTGTCATCCTTCTCTACCCACCGCTCTCGAGTGGCATATATCTTCTCGCTCCTCACGGATGAAACATTAGCTTGGGCGTCACCTCTTTATGAAAAGACTTCCCCCATGTTGGACGATTCCGTTGCTTTCATGCAAACATTCCGGACAATTTGATACCACTGGCCGTGCAGCTTCCGCTGAATTTGCACTACTACAGTTAAAACAAGGCTCCCGCACTATGGGACAACATGCTATCTAGTTTAGGACCCTGGCAGCGGAGACCGATTGGAACGAGGGGGCTTTGAAGGCTGCTTTCTGTCAGGGCATTGAGGAGAACCTGAAGGTGGTGTGGTTTTACTGTACCTATAAAATTATTCCTTGTCATTACAGAGAGTATTCTATGATAAGGGACGCCAACAAGATCAAAAGAGTGGACCAGGCACAGGCATGGATCGAAAGTGGCGAGACTTTTCAGGATGTCATATTTACTGACGAGACAACTGTAACTCTTAAGAGATTTGCCACTTTTGCATTCCACAAAAAAGGATGCCTATCTCTGAAGCCGGGTCCCAACCATCCAGTGAAGATGCATGTGTGGGGTGCAATCCCTAGACCTGGACCAGGATGCATCATCATCTTTGAGGGTAAAATAATGCACGAATTCCCATGCTGTGGCCTTATGCACAGTACAACTGTAGTGTACAGTATTTGGTACCCTAATGTTACATTTTTCTTTTCTTGTTCCAGGAATCATGGATAAAGAATTTTTCCAACAGAAAATTGTCACCCGTATTGTTGAATACATTAGACATGAATTCCCATCTGGTCACCGTTTCTTCCAGGACAATGACCCTAAACATACCACCTCTATGCCATATTCGAGTGGTATCAACTGGGTTAAAACACCACCGGAGTAAGTTCTTAAGTGTACAGTACTGTACGGTAACTGTTTCTCATTGTTTTACACTGTTTATATCTCTTTAACTAATTCACTTTCACCCCCCCTTCCAATTCCAGATCACCAGATTTGAATCTCATAGAATTGGCGTGGCATGCGATGAAGGATCATATCAGAAAAGTTGTGAAACCGTCCAAAAAGGATGAATTAGTAAAAGGAATAATGAGTTTCTGGAACAACATACTCACAGTACAAAGATGCAATATCTATATTGATAATATTGCTAGCGTGTTGTCCGTTCTTTTACAGCGTAATGGGGGTGCCACCGGAATGTAGTAAGGTACTGTACTGTAGTAAGGCAAGTACAGGTACAGTAAGTATGATACAGGTAAGTATAGCACTCAAAATAAAATGGTTATAATGGTTATGTCAGCCCTTCCAGTATTATATACAGTACATGAAAAAACAATAAACTGCGCACCGAATGCAGCTCAATATATATAATAATAATAAATAAAATAATTATTGTGGACAATTTACAACCCAAATAAAGTTGTGAATTAAAAGTGCACTTTAAAGGTTTAAGGGAACAAAATCTTGTGAAATAAATAAATTAAGATGAAAATAAGATACAAAAAACCTTTAACATCCGTGGAGAGTCTACAGCCTGTCAGAGTGGATGTCTCAACCTCACACAGGGAACATGCAAAAAAGAGAAAGCACAGCGCACAACTCTCATAGTGTAATAAAGTAATTATATTGTGACAATATTAAAATGTAAATGCACGTACAAGATAAATTAATCATAAAAGCAGGACATGTTTAGGGTACATATTACCACTCTGGAGATTGATGACTTGCTTCGTGAGGATCCCTCAGCATACACTTCTTCTGGTCCAGGCAGGAAACTTAACCCGAGTTGCAGCAAGAGTATCCAATCACGTTACTGTAGCAAATTCCGTTACATAGTACCCACAGGGTTACAATGAAGACAGCAATGGAGCAAACTCTCCTACACGGCTAGACCCAATTCAGCTTGGACCCGTCAGTCTGCCACAGACCTCCACCCTATTGCAATCATGGATAAGCGTAATGATGTCACCTCAGTGCAAAACAAGTCCGCAGCAGCCAATTCAAAAATCATCAAAACAGGGTCCCGTAAGCAGCATATACAAGGTCAAAAGCACGGTGATAGTTGCTGCACACTCTTGCTGCAACTGGGGTTAAGTTACCTACCAGGAAAACTGTGCCGTGTTTTCTCTTTTTTATATACAGTACAGTATGTACACTGTACAGTACATTTGTATTATGTGTGTGCTGTCTAACCTACTGTACAGTAGTATACTGTAGTTATACAGTATATAGTTACAGTACAGTATATACAGTTTAGTATACAAATACATAACAATACAGAGCACAAACTGAAATCCTCACATAATGTATATATAAATAAGTGACTTAGTGCAGCCGAAAATAAAACGGTTAGACAATAGATAAAGTCCAATATTGTGAAATACTCAATGCCTTTAATGCACTAATCCTGGTGAATTTTTTTTCTTTTCAGAGCTGCAGTACTACAGGAAGGAGGGGGGGGATGTGCAAACGTATTGTACTGTGTGCATAATGTACATTAACAGTCAGTAATTTGCCATAATCCCCCCTCTCTCAATGACAAAAGAACTACAGAATGCAATGCAGCCATTACGAAGAAGATAAAGACAAGATTGTAAATTTTGAAGAAGAGGCGACCTACTGTATTTTTGAATTATTAATTTTTCCTTGATTATCCTGTACAAATAAAATTGTTCCTTCTTTAAATTCATCAGAATCATTTGAACCCCCCACGCTCAATTAAAAATCACAGTATGCCACCTCATACAGTACAGTATACAGATAAAGTATCAAAAACATGCTTCACATAATGGTTTATTAATATCAATCCTTCAATAGCCCCCTGTGTCAAGCAAAAATAAAAGGATGTCTCTTTTTTTTTCAGACTTGAAATTCACATTGAATGTGAAGTCATTCTCGCCAAATCCCCAAGAAGGACTTATCACGTGTGCACATGCGTGTGTGAAACCAGCCTCCAGAATCTACACGGTTCATCAAAGCCTGAAACATAATGAATGGCTCTGGGAGAGGTGTCGATAAGCAGTTGAATTTGCAAGGTGTCCTCACCGGGGAGGAAGAATCAGCGGGCACGACCGCGCAACAAATTGGCAGAGGCTGAGCTGGGCATAGAAAAATCTTTATTGCGGCATGGAAGTTAAAAAAGAGAGGGGGAAGGCACACCCCGCAACTCCCTTCTCTCTTTTTTAACTTCCATGCCGCAATAAAGATTTTTCTATGCCCAGCCAAGCCTCTGCCAATTTGTTGCGCGGTCGTGCCCGCTGTTTCTTCCTCCCCGGTGAGGACACCTTGCTTGTACTTTCATACAGCCTGGCGCACGCATCAATCAAGACAAAGCCGGACGAACTTTGAAGATACCAGTGAGTAATCTCATTTCTTACTTTGGGAGCATCCCCAGGTATTGTGGGTCATATAGCAGCGGGACTTATGAATGGGGTATGGGTGGGTTTTAGGACCTCTCCCAGTCACAGCCAGACCACATTCCAACTAGGGGTTAATTCTTCTGCTCCTGTACACAGTTTGTTCTTCCGGACAAAGCAACATATTTATTATTCAGGTGGATTTAAGCTCTGTAGCACTGGTTAATTGGGGAAGCAGTGCACCTCAAATGTTCTCTCTAAGCAGTTGAATTTGCTTGTGTTTAGATTTTGTGGGGTGGGGGAGGTGCTACTTCTATACAATAGCTTTGCCAGTCTGGGTGTGTTGTATGCAGGATTATTAGTTCAAATAAATCTTTTGAACCCCCCATCCCCAAATAAAAATTACAGTATGCCACACACCTCATAAAGTACAGTATACATTGCAGTAGAATTAAAAAGCAAGTAATTGTAAGAATGGCAAAAATTGTTAAGGCCATTGTCACGGTGGACACAAATTTATCAACACTTTTTATATTTCTGGGTACTCGATTGAACACAACAAGGAGTAAAATAAATTGTGATTTATTTTCTGGATTGACAAACACATGACAACTTCAGGATACACTTAAAACAACACTTACTGGGATAGGGAAACAAAATAGATTTTCCTTTTCATGCAAGCGCAAGAAATGCAGTCTTGGTTTAAAGGTCCCGTGGCTAGATCGCAACATGCCGATCTGATATCTTGGCCAAATCAAAGTATTTTGTTGTAGTTCATAGGAATTCGTTCGGGAGTCCCCAGGGCTAACGAATTCAGTAGTTTGGGGTAAATTCTTAGTTTCGATGGTATTAGCCCCTTGCGTACAGGAACCGCTACCACTGTGCTTTGTGAATGAAGTCCGGCGTGAACGTAGTTACATCATATGCGGTTTCTTGATTTCTCTCGACAACCCTGGGGATCGTCCGGTGGGCACAGTTGTAGGCTGTTCGAGGGTACCTTTAACATGTGCACCCAATCCCCGCCGTGGGAACATTTTCCCCACCAATGGCCGTTTTGCCCGCAGTTTGCAAAACCGGGCAAAAAGGCTTTCCGGTTTGCAAAGCGCATGTATCAGCTTGACACCTATACAACTTTGCATACCTGGGATACACCCTCTGGTTGGCGCCCCTGAGTCTGGGGTTTGGCCAAAAGGTGTCAATGGTCCGGGATCTGCCACTTATCAGGAGTCCGGCCATGTATACATTATGGTGCTCTGAGGTCTTTCATTCCTGTCACTTCTTTAGACTGAGGGTCGCCGGCTCAGCTGGACCCCTTTGAAGTGCCAGGCAGAAAATACCCTCAGCTCATTTCCCCCCAGCACATTTACATGTCAGAGGATTTTTCCCGGGCTTACAGAAAACAGTTCTTGCCTGTACATTTTAAAATCACAGTTTTACACACTTTATTGAAACTTCATGTTCTGGGTGTACTATCACTGTAATTTTTATATGTATCTTCTTGTTTTATTTATTTACCCTTGCACACCAAACCCCAGGGTGCTTTGTGCCTCCGTTCTCGAGTTAGCCCCCTTGATTGAAATGCCGGCATGTGGGAGCCAAGTTCACCGAATTCTCAGGTCAATTGACACAGTTCCCACGGCAATTGACTTTCCGGCTTTCAAGTTACGGAGCTAACAAGGCACGGATACATTTTATCGGTAAAACCCTTCAGAACTTAACCGCAAGCCACTTATTCAATTGACTTGTGGTTACACGGTCAAACCGATAGAAATGGAAACCCAGTCTACAAACGGCCCTTTAAATTTTGGCCACGCTTCTTCAATCAGCGCTGGCTTTGATGCTCACTACTCCATCTTGTGTCTCCAAAGTATATAGCAGGCAATGCATTTACTTTCATTACAGCAGGCAGGGAATAGCCTGCAAATGGGGGTAAAAAAGACTGGGACAGGGCAAATACAGTAGTGTAGTGCAAAGACTTTTAACCCCTTCATCCCCAATGCGAGTTAGGATTAATTAGCTAGGTATAACCTTTATTTTAGGCCTGATTAATCCTTTGCTCGTCACAGCCATGTCGAGAAAAATAAAAAGGGATGTCTGTATTTTTTTTCAGACTTGAAATTCACATTGAATGTGAAGTAATTCTCGTCAAATCCCCAAGAAGGGTTTACAGTATCACACTCATCCGTGTGTGCAGGATTATACCTGCACCTGTAGTTCAAAGACATACACGCATGTGCATAAATGTAATGACACACATATGCGTTTCAACAAGGTTCCAATTAGACATACACACGTGCATAAATGTGATGACACGCATATGCGTTTCAACAAGGTTCCAATTAGACATACACGCATGCGCCTAAATGTGATGAAACGCATATGCGTTTCAACAAGGTTCTAATTAGACATACACGCATGCGCCTAAATGTGATGACACGCATATGCGTTTCATCAAGGTTCCAATTAGACATACACACATGCGCGTAAAAAAAAAATTACATTCGGAAGAAGAAGCAACGTTGTATTTTTTATTACTCCTTTTCCCTTTATTATCCTGTACAAATACAACACTTAATTCGTACAAAATACTTTTGTTATTTGTGCTCATATTTTTAATCTTCTACAGTTTGAAGATTTGTGTATGGCTAAGGAGCCTCAGAAAGGACTTCTTTCCCATGTACACTAAACAGTATGAACTCGTAACGTTATATTACAATTACAATTACAGTAGACACACACTTGAAGTACTGTACTGTACGGCAATAAAAGACAGGTTTACTGTAATTGCTATTGCTATTAGATTTTTAAGACAACAACTCGCAATCACACACTTGAGTTTCTCTACGGTATTGCAGACAATGCTAAAAGGCCATTTTCTGAAGAGAAAGAAATCACGTGCCATGACATGGATATTCCGAGGTATACAACGCGTGAAGTGTTCTAATAACGGCCTCTGCAGCTGTATTTAGGCTCCTTCCAATGAAATTGGGCAATTTGTGTTTGACAGAACGGGAGAAGCAGCACCGGCGATCCTTGGGGTTGTGCCTCTACTGCAGCGTGAAGGGTCACATGCTACGAACCTCTCCTAAGAGGTCGGGAAACGCCTGCACCCAGAGCAAGTAGGGGAGTTTCCTCTGGGTATCTGCACCTCCTCCCCATCTCCCTGTTGCTTGATGGTCCCCATCTGCCTATCCTGGCAAAACCATTTCGTGATAACCAAGGCCTTTGTGGACTCTGGAGCTTCTGGTATATTTGTGGATATGGCCTTTGCTCAACGGATTAAAATTCTTCCCTAGAGGAAGGACGTACCCCTAGGTACTGTATCTATTCCATTGATGGAAGACCATTGGGATCGGGGGTCATATAACAAGAGACGGTTCAAATCAGGGCTACGGTTGGTGTTTTGCACCACGAACTCATCCAGCTGGATGTCATAAATTCCCCAGCCATCAACGTGGTTCTGGGGCTTTCCTGGCTACGTACCCACAATTCCCAGATTGACTGGATTTCAGGACAGATAAGAACTTGGTGGGGGTGATTCAGCCAATGAGGGCGAACCAGCCACGTAACGTCATGGCCACAGCACCACCATGCCTCCCTGGGGGCCATAGCCTAGATCTTGTCTTTGCTCCCCCTGCTCTTCTCTGACTTGCCAAGACACGCATCCCATTGCGACCCCTAGATATATAGATAAAATAAATAATTTGACCTGAGTATAACTTTATTAACTTTTAGAGTGAGCAACAATAATCAAATATATATTGTATGTTGAACACAGAAATACATACACCTCAACAACGGGACCTAAGGACATTTATAAAGTTCATATATATTGTGTACTCTGCAAAACTGAGTAATGTCTCCTGTGTACTCTGCAAAGCTGAGTAATGTCTCTTGTATATATGAGTCTTGGTAATGTCCTACGAACAGTTCTAGTATGCTGGCCAGCAATGGAGAGGTTAACCTTGTTCTTTTCTTGTATTATAGAAAAAGGATGTTGCAGTTCTGACTTTGTAGAATGATTCCTCATAACTACAGTACCTTATCTAGCTAAGTAACTCATGGACATGTGATATCTCCCTTTTAAGATCTCCAACCTCCTTGATTGAGTTCTTCCCCTTTTAGTGCACTGAAATGGGCCCTCCTATTAGTTGTCAGCGTCAGTCTCTTGCTCAGAAGAGCTCTTGTATTGAACATAAAGTCTCTTCCCTGATGAGAATACTGTAGATCAAGGCAGACAGTCCATAATTCACAGAATACCTATCCCAAAGTACTTTAGCAACAGTAGTTGATCGCTGGTCTTTAGTTGGGAATGCTTGGGCGTACCGGGTGAAATGATATGCGATCAGCAAAATATTGCTGGTGCTACTACTGTCGGGCTCCAATTATAAGAAATTCAAATCCACAAGGTTCAAGGGCCCACTACTAGTTATATTTTCAAGAGAAATAGTTAAATGGGTTTGAATTACAGCGAGAGATTGTTTCTCAAAGATCATCAGAAATTACACTGGTCACACTCACTGGTTCCAAAACATTCCTGAAACTGTAGACCAGGGGTGCTCAAATCCAGGCCTCAAGACCCCCCAATGGTCAGGTTTTCAGGATATCCCTGTTTCAGCACAGGTGCCTCAATCAGTGGCTGAGGGACTGATTGAACCACCTGTGCTGAAGCAGGGATATTTATAAAACCTGACCTGTTGGGAGGGGCTTGAGGACTGGAGTTGAACACCACCGCTGTAGACTATACTTCTGCTAAGCCTATATTTTGATAGATTAAATAACAAAAACACGATTGTGTGTTTTTATTCTCTTAACGCTGCTGTAGAAAACGTTGCTGCCATTAGAATTTAAGTTGATTATTTTGTTTAGTGAAACGCTAGCAGAGTACGTTTTCTTTTAGAATACTTTCTGTTCCCCTCTCAACAACACATGAGTAGAAATGAATGGATCATTCATCTGCATAGTTAAAGCTTGGTTTTAACTGGATGAGGTCCTATGTACATACTCATCCTTCGGAATGGGATACTTGAAAGAAGTTATCTCCACCATTCCTTTTAAGTTAGTGACGCCTGTGCTGACGTTGGTAAGGGTGAGTAGGCCTGGAAGACAGCTGTTGGATTGACAAAACTAAATCAATGCGAGCACTCTATAAATCTCACAGTTCACTGCCATTTCCTCCAATGACGACAAAGGTATGGAAAATGTGAATTTACTGTGCAAAAAAATAACAGGCATTTACATGAAGCATCTCTGCTCTCCTTTACACCTGTGTTGGCCAGGGCACTTTTAAAGTCAATGTTACAAGTGTTATACAGATGAAAGAGTTCAGATCAAAAAGAAGAGTGTTACTTATTTTTACTGCTGTCATTATTTATATATATATATATATATATATATATATATATATATATATATATATATATATATATATATATATATATATATATATATATATATATATATATATATACATGTAGAGGTATCAGTACCGTGTTAGCTACATACTGTACATACTGTACATATACATATATATACACACACACACACACACACACACACACACACACACACACACACACACACACACACACACACACACACACATATATTAGAACAGGCCTCAGACACAATATAGAAGACAACTAAGCAAGAAAAGAAATCATTTGACCTGAGTATCACTTTATTAACTTTTAGAGTGAGCAACAATAATCATTTTTTGTCTATTAGGCCAGCAATAGTCAGGTTTTCCCAACCAATCCGGTTGTAACTACCATTCAAGTCAATGGAAGTTACCACCAGATTGGGGTGTGATACAACTTGAGAAATCCCAACCTTAGTCTAGTATTCAATACTGCCCTTAAAACTGGCTTCCCCTTCACCACCAAAATCTATTAACCCCTTATTACCTGAAACAGTCCTGAAAGCATGCCTTCATAACTGCCTTGTCCAGTAATAGTTTAATATACCTAACTCTAGCCTAATCATCTAGCCCTTGCATGCAAATGAGTCTAGAAAGGCATAGCAAAGCAGTGCAAGGCCTTACTTGCCACTTTGATATACAAGTGATTAACCCTCTCCTCTAAGGGGCTCATTCACAAAACTTTGATAAGTGGCTTATGGTACTATAAATGCCCTTTAAATGTGATATTGCCTGTATTGCTATTCACAAAGGTCAGATAACAGGGCAATATCGCATTATTACGGCTTTTTTTTAGTAGTATAATATTCTGGCAGAACAAAGCCGTACGATAAACCAAAAATGCCAGAAATCACATTTTTTGCCAGAAACGGCTATTCACTAAGCAGTGATAAGCATATCGTACTATAAAAACTTGCAATATTTTGGTGCCAGCTAAAGGCTGATGTAAGATGCATAAAAGCAGATTTCTTTTGTTTTACTGCACAGGATTGATACAGGAGGCCGGCGGGATCCCCAGGACACCCGCGAGGACTCCTGGAGATCTGGGCTTTCCCGAATCTCCAGGTGGCCCTGTGGTTTCCCAAGAGTACCCACGGGTCTCCAGGGGTCTCTGGGGGTTCCCTCCGGTATCATTCCTGTGCAATAAAAATTAAATTGCAGCCAGCTTCATTAACTTAGCGGCTAACCGCTAAGGTAATGAAAGAGTTAAATAGCAGGTACTGCATAGTTGTTGGTACAGGGGGCGGGTGAAGCTTGTAGTTGCCCCAGGATGTGTGTTTAGGCCTTGCGGGAGTGTGGCAGTAGAAGTTAACCCCTTCATTACCTTAGCGGTGGTAAAAAATTATAATTTATTTTATTTTATATTCAATTTTAACGTTATTAACAACACTACATTTCTCGTTTGTCGGGGAAAGCACCTTCGGTATGCTTACTGTAGATAAACAGAAATATTACACACACACAGACAGACACACGGTCTCAGGTACTGATCACTTTTATTAAAATTTCACACAGTTCTACTCATGGAGTGAACTGTTTTTTTTCCTCCTTCCATTCGACCATTTCAGTAGACAAAACAGACTGCTTGAGCCGCACCTCCCCCAGCTCTTACTCCACAGTCTGATTGGTTGTAGTAAACCATGTGACAGCTTCCATTTTTTTCAAAGGATGTGACGTTATCTTACAGAGAGGGATGTCACATCCTTTAAAAAAATGGAAGTTGTCACATGGTTTACTACAAACAATCAGATTGGGGATCTACCATGTGATGCCTCACATGGTATATTTCCCAATCCGATTGGCTGGAGTAACATGTGATGAAAGCCATTTTGGTTTTGGTGACATCATCTTAAAGGGAGCAATACGTAGCCTTCCTGATTGGCTGGCTTCCCTCCCTTTTGAGGATGTCCCATCCTTTAAAAAAAAGAATTGCGTTTCATTCCGTCAAGGAACAAGAGGTTCCTGCTGCAGTTTGAATTGGAGGGTGAAGACATCAAAGGTAAGAAAAACATTGATTGTATGTTATTTTTGTATTTTTTGTATTTTATTGCTTTTTTAGGTTGCCCATTGACTGCCAATGTGTTTATCTATGCCCCTTTAAGGATATAGATATGCAGTGACAAGCAATGTATTTTTTAGCAAATGCTTGTTTTTATTTAATTGTTTTGTATTTGTGGTTCTTGTTTTTATTTAATTGTTTTGTATTTGTGGTTCTTGTTTTTATTTAATTGTTTTGTATTTGTGGTTCTTATTTTTATTTAATTGTTCTGGATTTGTTCTTGTTCTTGTTTAATTGTTTTGGATTTGTGGTTCTTGGTTTTATTTAATTGTTTTGGATTTTTGTTGATTGTTTTTTTGGTTGCCTATTGACTGCCATAGTGACAAAGCATGCCCATATTATATGGGCATGGTGTACCACTGTGCCAATCAATTGGTTTATTGGCATTTCTAAAAAATATTATGGAATGTGTTTTATTTAGTGGCTGTTTTCTTTTAGCTTGCCATTTATTGCCATAGTGGCAAACCATGGTCATATTATGGAAATGGTTTAACACTGTGCCAACCAATAAGCAGCAGGGTTGGAGGGTTAGGGTAATTGCCTCGTGGAGGGTGGTTAGGCCTCCCATGTAGGTAGTGGGGGAGGGAGGTTAACTCCTTAATTATTATAGCGGTTACTAACTGCTAAGGTGATTAAGGGGATAGTGGCCAATTGTTTGTTTTCTATTGTAATGTTCATGCCAATGGAGGACAAGGACGGGTAGGAAGATGAGGACAGCCTTCATCCTGGCAGGGGTAAGAAGAACTTTAATTTACTTTATGCTGGCTGGTTTTATTTTTAATGGGCAAATGCACTATATTATCCATATCTGAATAATTGTAATTGTGCCCATTACTGTACGATATGTGTTGGGGGTGAGTTGTTGGTGGTACATGGGGTGGCTGGGTTGTGTATTGGTAGGTAGTATGTAATTTAATGTTTGTTAGGGTAGAGGGATTGGGTGAAGGGGGTACTTTGCCCAAGGTGGGTGGTTAGGCCTACCGGGTGGGTAATGAAGGGGTAAACACCTCCTGCAACCTTCTCGGTAGGCCTAACCACCCATCCTGGGCCAGGTACCCCCTTCACTCACCCCCTCTGTCTCCAAAAAAACAGGTTCCTTAACCTCTTAACCCAGCTGCTTTAATATGAATTTTACTAATAGTGTACAGAAGCAGGGAGTCTCCTGAGCTGAACTGCATTAATTTCAGCCTCGGGAACCCCCTGCTTCCCCGAGTTATAGACTCTGGTATGGGGTGTCTTCTAGCACTTGAGTGCTGATCCAGTTTGGGTTTTCCACGTGTAGCACCCTTGCTAATTTACCCCAGTGAGTCGTGATCCTTACAGGCAGTATAAGGGTTAATTCTTCCCTATGCCTTAGTTGTTGCACATTTGTGTATTTAAAATGTTTCAAGTTAAAGATTAGTGTCTGGCAAAGCCTTAGTTCTTGAAGATGCCAGAAGGTCACCTGAAATGGTGTGACCTGATCATGTTTATACCACACTTTAGTCTACCCAGCAACAGGGGTGGGTAACTAGGTTTATATAAGGCAAGGTTCAACCCTTTCTTCTTTGGATTCCCAGGAGGTACCAGAGGAGGGGGGTTCCCAGGCTTTCCTAGCCTGTAAAAAGGACACCTTAGAAACTGGGTCCAAGAAATTACACTACAGAAGAAAGTTGTTCCCTATCGTAGGGCTTAAGGAGGAAGTCCTGGAAGGGTCTGCCAGGGGATTCAGGGAGGCAGTTTCCCTAATCTGTCCTGAGCAGGGCAAAAGGCTCTTAGGCTGAGGACCCGCTGCACACGCCCGCATGCCGTCTTGCTTGCCGACGGCGCGTGCAAGTCACTGCCCCGCGATCTGTGGTCTGCCATGAACTTTTTTTTGGTGAGGGGGGGCGTGGCAAAAATGGGTTGGGGGCGTGGCCACTGAGCCCGGGGAGAGGGGCGGAGGAGGTTTTGGGTCGGGAGGAGGGGGGGATGTTCCAGAAGGAGAGGGGTGGGGGGGTAATACAAGGGGGCAGATTGATCGGGTGCTGTGAAGTCATCGTCATCATCGTCCCCCGGGCTGTGCGAAACACACACAACACACCTTTTGGAGGTAGGGGAAGCTCTGACAGCTCCAGCCCCTGTGCTGATAGGCTCATCAGCGCACCACATGACGCGTCACCGCTCGGGATCACAATTCTCTTTCATCCCCTGGCGGCTGACGCGTCACAGTGCGTAGTGAGCCTGGCAGTGAGGAGGGACTGGGGCCGGCTCGGGAGGACATCATGGGCAGGTGAGTGACGTGCACGCGGCCGCACACGCTGCCGACCGCAGCAGATCCTCAGCCTCATAGAGAGATGAGCTTCTACAAGTCGCATAGTGGTAGGAATTGTATTCCAATGTCTCCAAGTACTAAAAACCTGTTGCTGCTACCAGTTTATGTTGCAATAAACACTTAAAAGTTCCTGTTGTCCTTTTCTTTTATCTTAGTCCTTGTCAAGAGCCTGACGAACTTACTCAGCACACTGAGAAGAACAAGGTAACTGCACAGTCATGAAAAACTGAATTGGGCATTTGAATAGAAATAAGTCACCCAATCCGACGTTTCGGTCCTGGAATAGGCCCTTGAGAAAGGTCCTATTCCAGGACCGAAATGTCGGATTGGGTGACTTATCATTTCTATTCAGGTGCCCAATATAGTTTTTCATGATTACTGAACCGAGTGCAGGCTTTCTTTACCGGACGAGAGAATGGTAATGTTGTTTTTCTATTATTTGAAACTAGCACCTGTCTATATGAACCAGTACATTGAGTGCAAGCTGTGCTGCCAATATCCTCCACAACCAAACAGACAGCTCTAAAAGCAGGCTGTGGGGGGAAAGGAGAGGAAGAGGAGCAGCGATTTCAGTTACACCGCAGTGTGTGACGTCACATCCACCAGGAAGTTCTGGTTTTCGTGCAACTCAACATCCATCCCCCACATGAGGCAATCCCTAAAGGAGCTCCAGTTATCATCAGAGAGGAGCACCTGAGCGATCTTCAGCTTTACTGCTTTTACCATCCACTGTCCTGTAAGTAGGGTTTCAATTTTACCCCTCTGGACCTAAGTGCTGTATCCTCCGGAACCCAGTATTTCTATGTTAATAAATAGCTTTTTGTTAGGATTATAGTCTTGCTAGTGTCTGTCTGTCATTGTGTGTTATGTTTGTTATGTGTGAGTTTTTAATGTTTTAATGTCAACTTTTTTGGCGTACTGCACCATTATCTGTTTGTTTTCTTCTCTTTTTTACATATTTTTACATATTGCACTATCATTTGGTGTGAGCCGTTCGTTGACCCCTTCACTGTCTGTTTGCTCAAGGACACTTTTGGGACTTTGCAAGAGACGGTTTGGTCTTTATTCGGATTTATTATTATTTAAAGGACTGATTTGGCGCCGGCAATTCTTTCTTTTCTCAGCTGTCTTCAGTTGTTGTTTGTTCGTGGGTCTTTCTGCCTTAATTTTTGTCTTCAGCAAGTGAAATGCATGCTCGATCGGGTTGAGATAAGGTGATTTACTCGGCCATTGCAGAATATTCCACTTCTTTGCCTTAAAAAACTCCTCGGTTGCTTTCGCAGTATGCTTTGGAACATTGTCCATTTGTAAAGTGAAGCGCCATCCAATCAACTTCGCTGAATTTGGCTGAATCTGAGCAGACAATATATCCCTATACACTTCAGAATTCATCCGGCTGCTTCTGTCTTCTGTCACATCATCAATAAACACTAGTGACCCCGTGCCATTGTAAGCCATGCATGCCCATGCCATCACACTGCCTCCACTGTGTTTTACAGATGATGTGGATGTGGTATGCTTCAGATCATGAGCCGTTCCAAGCCTTCTCCATATTTTTTTCGTCCCATCATTCTGGTACAAGTTGTTCTTAGTTTCATCTGTCCAAAGAATGCTGTTCCAGAATTGGGCTGGGTTTTTTAGATATTGTTTGGCAAAGTCTAATCTGGCCTTTCTATACTTGAGGCTTATGAATGGTTTGCACCTTGTGGTGAACCCTCTGTATTTGCTCTCGTAAAGTCTTCTCTTTATGGCAGACATGGATAATGATATGCCTACCTCCTGGAGAGTGTTCTTCACTTGGCTGGATGTTGTCAAGGACATTTTCTTTACCATGGATAGGATCCTATGATCATCCACCACTGTTGTCTTCCATGGACGTCTTGGCCTTTTGTGTTGCAGAGCTCACCAGTGCATTCTTTTTTTCTCAGAATGTACCAACTATTGATTTGGCTACTCCTAATGTTCCTGCTATCTCTCTGATGGATTTTCTTCTTTTTTTTTTTTTGCAGCCTAAGGATGCCCTGTTTCACTTGCATTGAGGGCTCCTTTGACTGCATGTTGTGGGTTCACAGCAACAGCTTCCAAATACGAATGCCACACCTGGAATCAACTCCAGACCTTTTACCTGCTTAATTGATGATAAAATAACGATGGAATAGCCCACACCTGTCCATTAAACAGCTTTTGAGTCAATTGTCCAATTACTTTTGGTCCCTTGAAAAAGAGGGCGCTATATATTAAAGAGATGTAATTCCTAAACCCTTCCTCCAATTTGGATGTGAATACCCTCAAATTAAAGCTGATAGACTGCACTTTAAGCCCATATTCATTATTTAACTGTAACTTGAATTTATTTTGGTACATAGCCAAAATAACAAAGCTTGTATCAGTGTCCAATTATTTCCGGACCTAACTGTATATATATATATATATATATATATATATATATATATATATATATATATATATATATATATATGTATATATATATATATATATATGTATATATATATATATATATATATATATATATATATATATGTCATTTCCCAGAATCCCTTGCTGCAGTGGAAGCGCTGTATGCTGGGCGATAATGGGGAAAGACAGGGTTGCAGACCTGTCTAAGACATGCAAATGAGCATACAGTAATATTTACAGTTGCTTTATGTTTTACTGTGGAGGGTTTTTGTCACTTTTTTTTACCCACAACCCATAACCTTAATAATTGTGGTGATTACCTAGTCTATAGTCTCAAAACCAGCTTAGCCATTACAACCAACCTCACACTGATGATACCCATCAAGGTTGAAACATGTCTGTGAGTGGGTTTAATGGCTTTGCATCTCATCCCAGCCTCTGTCTAAAAGCTGTGTTTAAAACAGCATGCATTGGCATGAGGATTTGCTTGTGTAATACGAGCTTGAGACAAAAGTTGGCACTGAGTGCTCATTTGCATGTCATTTCCCAGAATCCCTTGCTGCAGTGGAAGCGCTGTATGCTGGGCGATAATGGGGAAAGACAGGGTTGCAGACCTGTCAAAGACATGCAAATGAGCATACAGTAATATTTACAGTTGGTTTATATATATATATATATATATATATATATATATATATATATATATATATATATATATATATATATCCACGTGTTGGTGCTGGGGTGAGGGTAATGTTACTAGTGTTTTTTTACAAGCACTTTTCGAATCTTTTCTTTGCATTTTTGCTTAATGATGGGAAACGTTGGATGTGTCTCTTTTAAGCCTCAGGGCCCTCAGTGCGCAACGATTACCTATTTTTTTGTGCCCATAATAATAATAGTGGTTTTCTCCACGGGAATGTCTGTTCCTGCATGGGTTTGTGTCCCTTTGGCGCTGCTCTAAAAAAGTGTCTTTTGACATATTTGTTTTTTGATAGAACTCCCTATTATCATTATTTATACCTTCAAAGAATTCATTTCTAAAGTTTCTCTTTCCTTATTGATTTCTTTGTCATCTTAATGGATAAAATTCCTCTATATTGTAATGACCACAATAAGATCTTTTCCTACATTTTTGTTTTCTTTCCAAAGGAAAATCACCATTTCTTAAATGTCTATCTCTTGTATCCCAAACTACCCAGTTTCCTTGGGTTGTTCCTATAATTTCTCCTGAATGGATCATGGTTTAAATTTCTCTGTATTGGTGATTTGGTAGATGGTGCTTCACCAGTACTGTAAGAGCTTTATAGAATAAGAACAATATATTCAGAGAATAGTCCCAATGTCCATAATAACTGTATAATTACAGAGATCACCCAAGAGAGATTAAGGGACCTAGTGGTGCCCACCAGGCTACCACAGAGATTGGTCACCTGGTAAGTGATTACCTACCCATAGGGTTTAGATCAATAAAACAGCAGGCACTGAAAAGGTAAATACAGAGGGACTGTTGCCCTTTACCTGACAGGGAAAAACTCTGCAGTGTGTAATCCTCAATGGTAGAGATCAGGATATGTAGAAGGAAAGGAGCACAGCATTCGCATCAGTGGATCAAAAATAGATAGGGCAACTCCAGATGTAGTAAAATTGTGTTTATTGCACAATCAGCTTAGCAATGAAGGTGTAGGAAACACACCAACATGTTTCATCCAACAGGACTTTATCTGGACTTCCCTACCCTTCTGAAAAGGACTATTAGAAATGATCTCAAGGTCTTGGATCTTTTTCTTTGACCAGTTCCTGATCTTCCCATTTTCATAATTAAATTTATTGCTGAAACATTTTCCTTTGTTCTCCTTGAAATGATGCTGTCTTCCAATTTCCCAACCGTTCTTTGCAATGCCACATCTTTCTCTATCAAATCATTTGTTTTTACAAAAGGTTTTAAGTTCATTGATAGTTTTTTTTTCTCAAAGAGAGATAATGTGGTTTCATAAACTTCATACACTTCAACCCGTGGGTCTTAATATTGGTCTGAATTGGTCTGATCTGAATGCCTTGTTTTAGTTGTTTAAGTTGGTTTCTCTGGTTATATAGGGGACGATTCACTAAGCATTGTGCTTTTGCGCCCGATTGGGGAAATTTGTAATTCCACGATAAAAAATGAAGCTATTTGGGATAGAAATGAAACCTTCAAGCATATACAATAGCATTAGTTTAATAGTCACACCAATCTACAGTATATAAGTTTGAACATAAAACATTATAATACTCATCCACAAGCAAACCTTCAACATATTTGTTGAGTTACGAAATTATGTTGGCATCATGACAGGTGCCATGCAAGCCAACAAATATAATTCAACAGTTCATGTTACTATCACACTATTTATACCATAGATAGGAATAGTAGAAGTGCTTTATAGAGGAACTAAGTTAATCGATTACTAGTATTCCCAAGGTTTATTTTTAAATAACATATGGATATACAGTTACATATGGATATAAATGCCTAAAATAAAATTCCTTGGTATGTAGTCATTTTACTTCATTTTAAGATAAGATTTTTTATTAAAGACAGATAGATGTGTCCAGAGTTTTATACTTTCCTGGCATATTTTTGCAACATTGGACTCGCGCATTATAGTCCTTAATTAAATATATTATTTGAAATTGTTCATCTAGATTATTTTAAATTCATCTTATTTATTATCATGAAAAATATGCCTTTACAGTTTTTTTTTATTTTGTATAGGTTAAAAAAACAGCAGGAATTTCTACTTAAATATACAGACAAAAGTTATACTGGGCAAAACACTTTGTCCATGTGTTTATCAACATAAAGGTCTGCATCTATCAAGAGGTACGTGTGTGCTAATGCAGTTTATGAACGCGACTTATTTATTACATGTATTTCTACTGTTTTAGCATTTGACTCTAGTATTCTGCGCTAGAAATACTTATGTCACCTTGGTGACAGAGAAAAAGAATGCAGAAAATAGTCAAGAATAAGTAACGCAAGATGAATATTCTTTAATACATAGAACTGCGCCAATATGCAAATGTAACCCCACCGTGATGCCTATATCTTGCTCCATCAATCCCTCATGTCGTGGCAGACAGACGCACATGTCCCTGAAAATGGCACAAGTAAGATTAATACATAGATGCTGGGTATCGCAGATATATTTTAGCATGGGTTGCGACAAAGTATTGTAATGACTTTGCATTGGAATTGGGCATTTGATACACGAGGCTCAAAAAAGAGTCACAAAAAGTAATTTTTTTAAAATATACAATTTACACCACTCAAAACAAAAATCTTAAAAAGCAATAACGGCAAAGAACAGGTGCATGTGGATAATTAGGAATCCCTAATTCCTAAAAACTACAATGAATAATCAATTGAGACCTCAGCACTCAAACCAGAGAAAGGTATGATATAATGGGATCCCAACAAAAAGGTTATGTCTAAAGAATATGCAATAAAACATCACATTTTTATCAAACACGTAATATCAAAAAATAAATCTCACCCAAAACAGAAAAGAAAAAGAAAAAACTCAACAAAGTAAATCTAAAAAAAACTATACGAGACAAAAGCAACAGATGCGTGGGAAAAAAATGGAAGTGTGAAAAACAGAAAAGCTAAATATCAAGCAGAGGCTATATGTGAACTCAAATTGGGGGGAAAAGGTAAGGCAAAAACAAGGATCACTAAGTAATTGCTATACACAAAAAAAAATAAAAACCAAGTGGGCAACGTTTCAGGAAACCCCTTCAATTGACCCGTTCCCACGAATCCCTAATGGATCATGGTACGTCCCTTTAGATGTCCTTGAAGCAGAAAAAGTTACTGCAAGAATCCTCAGTGCCTTCCCCGATCAGTAGGAGTCGTCCGAATTTGCGAGTCTTTCTCCAGTGGCTATTACTGCTATTTAAAGGGAATCACCTGCATCTGATGTCATCCGCTTAGTAACCATTAGCTGGTACGGAAGCCCCATAGTACAAGACGCAGAGCTGGTTACCACATCAGAGGTTGAGCATCCTCTGTTGTCGTGACAGCCTGATGACAACTGCAAACGCAGAAAATGGGAAAGAGGCGCTGTGACGGGAGGGGGTAACAAGGCTATATAATAAAGGTCAAGCCCGTTTGGCTACCCCTGCTCTGTGTATAACATTGTATTATCGCATTGTACTTTGTGTAATACTTTTTTTTGTGTTTTTCCCTTTCCCGGCATGCAATAAAGCAGGGATTGCTAGTGTTTGCGTTTCAAGTGGGGTTTTGCGGAGGAACCGTTGTCGGAATGTGGCTAGGAGGTTGGGGTCCAGAGTTGCAGGTTCACCAATAAATGTGTTTGGGAATCCTGCTTGATTCTTGGATACATGTAGACACATTGTCCCGGCAATACTTCCCCTTGAAAACGTAACCGCGATCACCTCTAGGCTGCCCTGCTTCAGCATAACTCGGAAAGGAGAATGAGGCAAAGAGATCATTATGCATCCCTTTAGCTGAGGGAATCCCTGAGTTAATAGGGGTACCCTGGCTAGTGCCAAGGTGACCCACAAATGGTATATGGTTTGTGGGTGCCCAACCATACATAAGGTTGGGGGACTCTGAGAGTCCAAACTAAGTCAAAGGGAAAGTGTGTGGGGAAATAAGGCAGACAGAAATAAAGAGAACACATTTTCCTTTTCTGTTCCCTGTACCCAAGAGACTCCAAACCTTGGGAGTTTAAGTCTTAGGTAGGGTTTTTGGGTGAAAAGCAAGTCATTTTGATTGCAGGAGGTCTGAGGACAAAGTTACAAGTGGCCCTATAATTCTCCCCGGCTTACTCGCACTTTTTTTGGGTACCCAGAGTGAGTTGCACTGGGCCTATACAGTGTCTCCCAGACTCCTAGTTTTCAACCCCTAGATCCTCACCTAAAGCCCACATTGAAGGGGTTCCCCGAGACTTAGAGTTTATTCAAATTCAAAACTCATAGGCGCCGGTATGTCTGCTGGACATCAGAGTTCAAAGCAACCAGAGAATGCCCATGGATGGCATTTGGTTAGCAGGGAAAGGCAGAGTACTAGATCCAGAGATCAATGGCAGTCCTCAGGGATGCCACTTGTTGTGCCAGACCTAGGGGTGTCTGCCCAGCATGTGGCATTGGGATAGCTGGGGGGAGATGCGGCAGGCTTGCGCATGTCCCTTGGCTATTTCAAATTTCCAGTTGACCTGGCTTTTCTACCCGTCTTGGCTCTGATTGGCTGCTTGAGAAAGTTCCCACGCGCTGATTGGTTGTTGAGTTCTGGCTCTGTGTTTCAGCTAGAGCAGGGAAAGCTATAGGAAGCAATCAGATTGTGGGTTCCCCTTGAGCCAGAACCGAAAGAGCGCGGACAGGCTTTTCAAAGTTGCTTTGTGTGAAATAGCAAAGCAACCGGCTTCGATTTCAAGCCTGAAAAGCCTGCCCGCCAGAGACTAAGTCCTGACTTTTGTGCCCAAGTTCTCAGAATCGAACCTAGCAGTTGGGATTTCATTACAATTTGAGTTCCAGGAGATTCAGGCTGACTCGCAGTCAGGAGGGACCAAGGTCTGAGAAACGAACGTAGAGGTGGCATCAGGAATTTCATGCCAATTTGAGTTCCAGGAGATTCCCAGTCAGGGTAAAACTCTCCCAATAGAGTGCCATGCACCTAAGAAAGTGTAGTTTTTGACGCCAGACCCCCAGTGAGTGTGTCTTTTCGTCTGCATTTTGTGTTCCATTGCGTGTACGCAGATTTAAGCCGAATAAACTACAATTTATTTCTCTACCTTGTTTTGCTCAATTAATTATCCTGGTGAAAAGGTGTAAATAACCTGGTTCCCTGTGACAGGCGCCAAGAGGCGCCCCAAGGCAGGCAGTTCTTTAGTGATACTAAATCCTGAAATGAGTGATAAGACGCAAGTCAAGACATCCTAATACATAATTAGAAAGTCAGCAAAAGTCTAACAGAAGAAAAAACGCCAGTTATCCTATCCAGGTTATCAGATCCCAGACAGCAAAGCAGAGTGTCTTCCATCACCAGGGCAGTAAATCAGCCCTTTTGGTTCTTAGTGATCAGCTGTTGCGACGAAGACGGTACAGTAAAAAGTGGATATTTACTCATACCGTTGATACCATCGGGCTCTTTAGCCCATTCTGAGGCAGGAGATTAATCAAATCCCCAGGGGTGGCACTCATAGAAGAGGGGAGACACCGGAGATATAAAAATCAATTAACACTAAACCCAATAAAAGCATATAATATCAACAATACTAAATGTAAAAGAGCTAATCACTTTAAGCCCAGTCCTAATAAATAAGATCCAGACCAAGTTTTATGAGCAAATGATGCAATTGAAACCCAAGATAAGAGACTACAGACATGTCACTCACATTGAAGATATAGTAGAGATAAACTAGGTCAGACAAAGGGTCAACGCCACCAGGGATCCGGAGTGGGCAAAGACATGGTCTTAGTCACAGAATTAAGACAAAATAGGTGATCAGTATACATCACCTGGTATCTAACCATAAGATACTAAACTGCTGTACATGCTGTAGATGCTGTACATGTAGGTGTACATTTGAGAGAATAAGAGCATAGAGCAAGACCAGGTGAGAGAGAAGCAGATTTAATTGAGGACACAGATCACATGCTATTAAAGATGATGGAATGGGAATGAAGACCTGGGCACACACGTCAATATATTGAACAACATCCTCAGGAGACAGAATGAAGGGGATCTATAGAAAAAAAATAGTGGCCGGTGAGGTACAGTAACCAGCCACACTACGGAAGCAAGATAATAGAAAAACATCAGACTTCTCTAATGCGTCATGCAGCCTGCTTCCAGGCTAGTGACCACCAAGAGTGACCAACATCAGGCTGCTGATCAGAGATGTAAGTGGCCGGCACATCAGAAACAGATCAGTCCCATATACATATGTAGCCAGGTCCCCCCTGCCTGTCAAGTCCCCCTTACCTTGCTGGCGATCGCGGGTGCCGCCGAGCCCAATGGCAGTCCCGTCAGCCGAACGCAAGAGTGGGGGCGGTCAGGATCCTGCTCGGGGGGGTTGCCGGGGACGCGTGCGTCTGGGTGCCAGGGCCGTGATCGCGTTGGTAGGGCTCCCGGCGCTCCCGAAGCAGGGCGGCGAGGCGCCGCCATTGTCAGTGTCATTGCGCATGCGCAGTGAGAGCCAAGCGCCCGAGGCCCACGGACAGGTCGCGCATGCGCAGTGAATAGCGCGGCAACACGGACCAATCAGGAGAGGGCTCTTGGAGGGGACTACATGTCCCATGAGTCTCTGCAGCCCCACCTGACCCCAGGGAGCCAATAGGGCTACAGTATCTCCCTGCTCAGGGATAGATACATTTCGCGGGGTTTAGGAGCACGTTAGTCGGCGTCAGGAGCAGCTAGGGGAAGGAGGTAGGGTGCAGGAGTCATTGACTCCCTGCACTAGGCCAGCAGCCCCCTAGGCCCCAGACAGCCCTGAGCCACCAGTAGTTTTGTGTGTTGTAGGGACAGGCCTCAGGTTAGGGACCCTGCCCCTTACTATCCAGAGTCAGTTAGGGACACAGCGGACGCTGCGCTTCCTTCCAGAGGCTTGGGATCAAGCCTGCTCAGCACAGAGAGCGGAACCGTACCAAGGGTGGACCGCCCTCACAGATCTTCTCACCGAAGGAACCGGACGTCGTCCTAAAGTCATCTGATCCTTTGCGCAGAATCTTTAACGTCCAGGGGCCGTCACACTGGGCAGGTAAAGTTACGCACGTGCACACACGAGAGTACTCTCATATAGTGGCAGCGCTGACCATGGGACAAGGGGGGTTATTCTGTGGACACGGTGTGGGGGTACACGGTGGTGGGTGTGGGGATTATGCAATATTCTTATACAGTGCTAACCGTTAATGTGTTTAATGAATGTTATGCGTATATATATATATAAAGTAAAGCCAGTTCTGTTTTACCACTGTTTGCTTAATGTGATTGTTTCCTGTGAGGGCCTCCTCCCACTCCGTTGGGATCCCTCCCAGGTGGTTGCGTTGCACCACGAGATCGTATTATATGTATGTATCCCAGGCTCCCCATGTGGAGGCTTAGGCTCCTGAGAGCCACACAGGTTACACAGCAGGTAGTAGCATCTGTATTCACAGGGAATACCCGTTACACATATGTGTGTATATATAAGTATATCCGCCTGGACCTCTGCACTGAGGTTAGTGATAAATGTATAATCCCTATTGGGGACAGGGACTAGAACCTAGTGTACACTGACACAATAATATAGTACATAAATTGTCCCATAAACTTAATGAGTGATAGCATAAGCCTACAAGGGTAACTCACTGTTCAGCTTCATCCTCCAGTGCGGTCCTATTGCAGTTCCTTCTTGAGAGGCGTGCAGATCCACGAGCAAGGTAACAAAGAGCAGGTAAAGCAGAAAAAGGCAACGCACTGCCAAAAAACGCAGGAGGAGGCTCACTTGTACACTAAAAAGTTTATTCCATAAGGGGATCACACATCACCCCTAAACAGCTACAAAAACCACCACACCAATGCGTTTCGGGCCGTGTGCCCTTTATCAAGTGGTATATCTGATCAGAGAGGCCAATCATCACATGGGGACTGCCCATAGGTGCTGAACTAAAATAGTGTGACCAGTAAGTAACAAGCCAACCCTTTCACAACCCATATCTATCTCCATGCTGATACCATGTGGGGTCATAGTGCCCAATATTTGTATCCAATTGACCTCTTTCTGCCACAGAAGCCTGGCCCTGTCACCTCCCCTGTGTGGTCTATCAACTCCATCTATTACCTGGAATCTAAGTTGCCTGACATTGTGCCCTGCCCGTGTGAAGTGATGTGCCACCAGCGCTTCCTAATCCTTACTACGAATCACAGCTTTATGCTGTCGAATCTTGTCCTTAACATGTGGATTGTTCTCTCCCACTTATCCCAGTCCACAGGGGTGCTTTATGAGGTATATAACAAATTTTAAGAGACAAGTGTCATGTAATCTAATCTCGTACTCTTTGCCAGAGGATTGCCTTGTTGTAGACTGCTACATTACGAACAACTACAGCATCTGAATATGCCGGTCCTAGGCCTGCTCAGATAGGATTGTTGTAGACATGTAACCCCAAGATCTGCTCTCACTAGGGTATCTCTAAAGTTCCTACCCCTCTTATATGAAAAGAAAGGATGTGAATCAAGAGCACCACGTAATGATTTGTCCTTTGAGAAGAGATACCAGTGTTGATTAATTATATCATTTATCCTACTGCTCATAGTGCTGAATGTAGAAATTAAAGGCACAGAAAAATCTCTTTCAGTTTTGGTGGTTTTGTCAGCTGAGAGGAGGGTGGGTCATGGCACACCCTCAGCCTTTTCGCAGAGTCATCAATAGAGGCAGAGGATATCCTCTATCCCCAAATCATCTATGCATTTTGTCCATACCACTACTGAGAAGATCAGGTGAACTAATCCTATCCTATCCTTTTCGCCCAAAGGAACTGACTATAGGGCCACCCATGTGTGTACCTGGAGGATAGTGGCTCTCAAAATGTAGCAAGTTGTTTAGATCTGTCTCTTTGCTAAATAGATCAGATTCTAATCTACCTCCCTGTAGTGTAATGGTAGTAGCCAAGAAGTTAACCTTGCTTTCACTTACACTCATTGTGAACTCAATGGTCACCAACGCTCCATCCAAATCTCTCACAAAAGAGAGCAGTGACTCAGAATCTCCCGCCCATAACATCAATTTACCGCACCCACGTACGCTCAAAGTCCTAGAAACCTGCATGTGTATATACAAATTGTTTTTCAAATTTATTCATGAAAATATTGGCATGTGTGGATGTGACATTGGATTCCCATAGCTCTCCCATGGCACTTAAAACTGATCCTCAAACAGGAAGATATTGTGATCACACCCTAGCCCCTGAGGAAGCAAAGATAGCCTTTGTGAAATTTGTAGGGCGATCTCACACTGCAGAACAGTGTGTCCAAGGGATCCTAGCAATTTGCAGGAACCTGCTGTACCTATCGCATTCCATCGGAGGGTCATCTCGGCAAACCCGGAAGTAAAGACGTGAGCATGCAGCTCAGCGGCTTAACTCCAACGTGAGGGGACTCTACCTACGAGAACAGAGGCAGCAGAAAAGGAGATATCCCACTGTTGTGTACAACGCTGTATCTGTGTGCTGTGTGACAGCACCAAACGTGTGGGTGGGAATTGTTCCCTTTTGATTTTAAATCGTGTTAATACAAATGATCTGCTCCATCGTAGTGGTGTGTGCTATTCTAATCCTATACAGTGACATTACTTTTGACTACTGTATCTCTATGTCTCATTTTAATTTTTTAACAAACTCTATCATCTGTGCTGCAAAACTTCACAAATGTGGCTGAAAATGATAGACCCCTCTCTAACTCGACCCAGTATTTCTAGCATTATGCGCAATCATTGTAACCTGGAGTTTAGAGTGGGTTTTATTGATACTATCTCTTCCTTATCTTTCCATTGTTCTAGTCCCAGTCTTTCTAATTGGATTGCTGCCAAGCTATTTTTAGTGGAGGGACTTGCATGAACTGGGTACTGGCAACATTATTTTTAAGTCAGAGATGAACATGAAACTCCATATAATGATTATGAAAGCCCTAGGAAGTGGGCTGGAATACTACATAGAAAGGAAAGAAAATGCGTTCTTGTCAACAGTTCTGTATTTAAATCTGACTTTTATTGTAATTTAAGTATTCATTAATTTCTGTTTGCTTAGGATTCTCCAATGACTCCAATAGGGATTTTTCTTCGAAAACTGTCCAAAATATAGAAATTACTCCTAATAATAAATGAAGCTCTCAAAAAAACCTGTTTTATTATTAACACAGTGCACAGTGATGAATAAAATGCTGATAAACTGCAATAGTGAGCAGGGCGTCTCCTGAGCTGAACCGCATTAATTTCAGCCTCAGGGACCCCATACTTCCCGAGATATAGGCCTCGGTATGGGATGCCGGTATCTCCTACGTATTTAAATCCTCCAGTCACGTGGACCCTGACACTGAGGATTTAAAAAATGGTGGGGTTTCCGGCACCCCATACCGGGGCCTGTAACTCGGGAAACAGGGGTCCCCGAGGCTGAAATCAATGTGGTTCAGTCAGGAGACCCCCTTCTCCTGTACACTATTATTAAAATGAATATTTAAACCGCACGATCGCCTGTAAGAGTTGTGCATAGAGACGCAGGGTCTCTATTCAGCTCTTGCAGGCTGCAGTTTATACAAACAATTTCAGTGTGATAGGACTTAGAACATAAAACAAGTAGTGTGATTATTATTATTATGTTCCATTTTTAACCGCACTTTTTTTTTAAAAAATTGTCTTTTTTCTTAGTGAATACCATTTTGACATATGTTTTAGAGTGCGGTAAAACAATGCAAAGTCGCTCCACAATGAACTGATTTTATCGAGGTTTTGTGAATAGGCCCCATGCTGTTTTTTCTGCGTTTTTCGGTTAAAACCTAATACTGGACTCCCTGTATATAATAGTTAATATATATCTTGATATATATCTTGGTCTGACACTTATAATTATTTAAATGAAAAGGGCTTGGTTTAAGATACTGTAGTTGAAAACTCAGTTACACCATGAGAACGTTTAAACTACTATAAAAATCACTACAATGTTGCATTGGCAAATGTTTCTTTTATAAACCACTTGCTCTTCTGTGACACGTACGCTGTAGTGGCTATGTGTTCTAGGAAGATGCGTACATACTTTACCTACCGCACATACTGCTTGTGTTACACAGTGGAATAAATGTATCAATGTCACCATGGATGGTGCATGTTCTTCTATAGCGCTGCTAGTTTTACATAGCGCTTTACGGAGACATTTTGCAGGCACATGTCCCTGCCCCGTGGAGCTTACAACCTATTTTTTTTTGGTGCCTGAGATACAGGGAGATAAGATGACTTGCCCAAGGAGACAACGCCAGTAATTGAACCAGGTTCCCCTGCTTCAAACTCAAACTCAGTGCTAGTCAGTGTCTTTACTCATTGAGCCACTCCTTCCTTTGTTGAACAGTTTTCATTCCTTGATCATCCATACTCTCAAATAAAAGATCTTCCAAACATTAACTTGGATTACTATTGTGTTTGTATGGAGGAGGGGAGACTGCTCCACTATCTGTGACCAATTACTCAACATTGATTAGAGAACTCATCCCTATAATGACACTGCATTGCCTAACAATGTTGACTCACTTTGTAGGCTGTTGATGCATACAAAAAAAATGGTACTACCCCCCATCATCTTTAAAAAATAGTAATCATCTTAACACCTCTCACCCTTCATCTGCTCTTTTTTGGTCCCAATACCTAAAAAATCCAGACAGTTTTTTATTCGAAAAATAAACATTTAGTTAGGGGGGTGAAATAGTGCAGTACGGTTACTTTAACTGCTGATTATCATGTAAACCGAACCCCCCCCACATCCTCCTATATACTGTATTTCAATGTTCCCACAGTGACCCCTTATGTAGGAGGGTCTGTTTGGTTTGTGATTGTTTGTTACCAAGGACATTAGTTTAAATGAACAGTTGCTTTCTTTCATGTTTTTGTAAATATTTATCAAACTTGATGTGCAGACTATGAACATTACTTGTAAGTTTTTCCTTTTCATTCCATCGAACAAAGAACATAATCCCACACCCTCAGAACACTCATACTGTATACAGATACAGATAATAAACACATTTTTGGAAAAATGAAAAGTATTTACTTTTATTGACAACATTTGCAACACAAAAAATACACCCCACACATCCACCAACCCCCTGCCTTACACACTATGCCCCAACACACTCGCCAACCCCCTCCCTTGCACACTATGCCCCAACACACTCACCAACCACCTCCCTTGCACACTATGCCCCAACACACTCACCAACCACCTCCCTTACAAACTATGACCAACACACTCACCAACCCCCTCCCTTACACACTATGACCAACACACACACCAACCCCCTCCCTTACACACTATGACCAACACACTCACCAACCCCCTCCCTTACACACACTACACCCAACACACTCACCAAGCCCCTCCCTTACACAGTACTCCCAACCCACTCTCCAACCCCCTGCCTTACACATTATGACCAACACACTCACCAACCTCCTCCCTTACACACTGCTAAAACTTCGGCTTTTATAGAGGTGGTCACACTTGCTGATGATCAATTAATCAAGGGCATTTGATTAGCAGCACCTGTCTGCTACTTAGCATCTTTATTCCTATGGAAGCAGCAAGGGTGCACTTAGTTTTTCACACATGGCTTCTCCATTTTGGCTTTATTTTTGTTAAATAAATCATGACACGGTGTTTTATGTCATGTGTTGTTGTTCATCTGAGATTGTATTTACCTAATTTTAAGACCTGCTAAGGAACAAATGATTGTTATTATGTCCTGATATGTAAAACCATAGAATTCAAAGAGGGTGTACTTTCTTTTTCAGGAGGGGATAACCCCACAAACAGGGAAAAGGGGATTAAATCCCGTTTTTAAGGTCAAAAAAGTGAATAGAAATTGTGTCTCAGCAACATAATGTGGACTGTATTAGCAAATCCTACGCTTGATACTTTTAGAATTGTGGTATTCTATTCAAACTTATTTTTTCTCAATCAATAAGGACTATATTGGGAATTAATTTCTCATATAGTACACCACACAAGCAATAGTCCATTTGATTGAGAATCTAAAGTTTTGTATTTTTTAAACTAATGGTTATTGTTGTTGTTAATATTTGCTTGCTTGAACAAGGTTTAGGTGCACAAATATATATATATGTTTGGTGTGTGTCATCATTCAACGTACAACCTTTTTTATTAAATATATTCTTATTCATTTTGAATCTGCATATTGTTGCATTTTTGGGGATCCTGGTACGAACTGCTTCTGGGGAATTAAGTTTCCCATAAATAGGTATATTTTATGCTCCAGGGTGTGTTTTCTTCTTCCACTGTTTGTTATAGGGAACTGAGAATCCCCATTCATTCACCCAGGCAGCAATAAATAAACCAATTATATTTGTAGTGGGACCCACCTAACCATTGTAGATAAGTTCAATTAGCGCCCCCATTTCTTCCTATTGTGCATATCTGTCTCTATCTATAACTACCAGTAACACATTTCTTAGATGATTGATGCAAGTTTTGCATGTTCAGACATTTTTCTCGGTATGTAATTATCGCCTTCACTAGTTCATCTTTGTTAGCTGGTTTCACATATGTGCATAGATGTTGTTTTAATGCATGCTAGACCAATGTTATGGAGTTCATATCAGGGGATCTATAAGTATTGAGACATATACAGTACAGCTATTGCCATTAATGACACAAAAACACACAACAGTATATTAAAAATACGTAGACTGTACAAGCAACAAATAACTTATTCTGGTGGTGTTACATGAGTTTAAAACCTATTGGAAATAAAAGCAAAGCAGATCGGTTGGTAGAAAGATAGCTTATTCCACTATCCTTTATGAAACTTGCCAATGCACTGTGTTTTGGGACATTATCCCGAAAGAACAGTGACAAGATGAAAAATGCTTAGAAATGTATAGTGCTACCTATAGCTTAACTACACACAAGCATCACCTATTGTTCATTCAAAGAGCTACAAAAGCTGCAAAATACCACTTGACAGCCAAGGCTGAGCTGCAGTCATGGGACTAGGACATGCAATGAAGTGCTGGTGAATTTCACTCTTTTCCCGTGGGAACAGTAAGTCTTGGTATGCAATGTAAAGTACAATACTGTAACTCTAGGAAATGCTTTGTGTGCCATTTTCTCTCTAATTACTTATTGTAGCGGAGTGTCTTCATATTGCACATTTAATTAAATATTTTCCATTGGCAAACTGCATTTCAGCTGTGATTATCCCCAGAGCAGAGCAGAGCCAAGCCAAATGAAGTGACAATATGTTGATATGCCATCAACATTAATGCAAATGTAATGTTGCTTCTAAGGTAAAAATGCTTGCAGTTTGAACAAAACGTATCGTTCTGCGTGACCAAAAAAACCACAAGACCAGTAATACAGCATAAGGGGCAACACTCTCCTTAAGATGTCTAATTATACTGTTTTAACTCTGCAGTGGCATAATCTATATCTGCTCTAATAAAGAGATAGGCAGAAAATGAGGAAAATGTGACATACAGTATGTTATGACAACAACTAAAGAAAATCACAATACAAAGATATCAAAGAAATAGTTCCTCCAGCACAGAGGGGACTCTGGATAACCAGAGACCAAGAAAGATTGTGGTGGTAGAGGACTCCATTATTAGGAAAGTACATTGGGTAATCTGTTGCCATGACCGCATGAACCGAACAGTTTGTTGTCTCCCAGGGGCTCGAGTTCAACACATTACCAGGTGGTCTAGGTACACGTTGGAACTAATGACAAAGTTAGAGAAAGATGGACACTCCTAAAAAAATATTTATGGGATCTAGGCCCAAAGCTTAAAGCAAGGACCTCCAAGTTAGTATTTTCATCATATACTACCAGTGCCATGCGCTACCCCAGGGAGACAGGCAGAGATTAGGGAGGTTAATGAATGGCTGATAAAGTGGTGTAAGAAGGAGGCTCTGGGTTTTTAGCGCACTGGAACTCCTTTTCTGAGAGATGCTATCTTTATGGTAGGGACGAATTGCACCTCAATGAAGAGTGATCTTCTGTGCTGGGGGAGAAAATGTTAAAATGGTTGGAGGATATTTTAAACTAGGATGAAGGTGGGAGGGACAAGAAACAGATAATAAATTAAATGGAATAGGTGGGGAAATAGCAAGGGGTCATGGAGGTAGAGTGGGGGCAAGTGCCTGTTTGGCAAGCAGTGCCTGTTTGGCAAGCAGAGAAACACACATAGTAAAAACAGATAATACTAGAAAAATTCTAAAGACTAAACACAATTGGCATAGAAAGGAAGGAGCAGATAAGATAATAGTACAAACTGAAAAAAAACTTAAATGCATGCTTGCTAATGCAAGATGCCTGACAGATAAAATGGGGGAGCTTGAATTAATAGCTACAGGGGAGTATTATGATATCATAGGCATTACTGAAACATTAAAAATTACTGTTAATTTACAGTTGTATTCCCTTTTTCTGAAGGATCAAGCAAATAGAAGAGGAGGTGGAGTATGTGTACATGTTAAACCGGATCTAAAACCTATTATAAGGGTGGGTGTTTATGAAGGGAATGATGAAAATGTAGAGACCTTGTGGATAGAAATTTGCAGTGGAGGTAAAAGTAGAAAGAAAATGTATGTAGGAATATGCTATAAACCACCAAATATCTGTGAGATTGAGGAAGCCAAAATTCTTTTGCAAATGGAGAAGGCATCAAAACTAGCTCATGTTTGCAGATTGGGTGATTTTAATTATCCTGATATAAACTGGGACTATGAGATTAGCATTACAACGAAAGGAAACCGTTTTTTGGGGGTGCTTAAAGACAATTATATGACCCAAATTATTGAGGAACCAGACAGGAGAGGGGCAATACTGGATTTGGTAACATCAAACAATGTAGAAGTAATACCAAATATTAAAGTCTGGGAACATTTGGGTAACAGTGATCATAACATGGTATCATTTGAAATAAATGATCAAAATAGAGATTACTTGGGTTCAACAAAGTCTTTAAATTTTAGAAATACAGATTTTAATAATCTGAGGACTAATCTACAAGCAATAAATTGGGATGATGTTTTTGCAGGGAAGAATGGGGAAGATAAATGGACAGTCTTTAAAACAATGTTATAAAAGGGAACTTAGTGTATACCCGTGGGTAATAAATATAAAAGAAATAAGTCCCATCCCACGGGCAGTACAAAGGATATGGGGTCATCCCTTAAGGTTGGAGGAAAGGAGATTTCAACAGCAACAAAGGAAAGGGTTCTTCCCAGCAAGGGCAGTTAAAATATGGAATTCATTACCAATAGACACTGTGATGGCAGATACAATAGATAAGTTAAAAAAAAGGTTGAACATCTTTTTAGAAAGGAAAGGTATACAATCATATACCAAATAAGTAAACATGGGAAGGGTGTTGATCCCGAGAATAATCTGATTGCCAATATTTTGAGTCAGAAGGAATTTATTTTACTCCTTATGTGATATCATTGGATGATATTTCACTGGGTTTTTTGTTTGCCGTCCTCTGGATCAATATACTATAAGTATGGATATAGAATAAAGTATCTGTCGTCTAAATTTAGCATACAGTAGGTTGAACTTGATGGACATATGTCTTTTTCAACCTCATCTACTATGTAACTATATTAAACAATGGCAATGATACTGATGGTGTTATGGCAACTACAGCATTCTAACTCTAGGCTTCACCTCCGCCAAAATGTTTTGCTAACCTATATTGCCTAAATGAATCAAATGCAATTCTTCAGCACTTTCTATGTACTATGGAAGTTATATATAATTGATCATTAATTCAATATTTTAAAACTCAGAAATGTTGTAACCATGTTTTTGGCTATGCAGGAGCTTGGTTAATCAGCTGAAATCTGTTGACCTCACACATGGAAAATAATCAAATGGGCACCAGTGTGTATATCCTCTTTGAACATACTTTAATGAATTTCAGACTCAAGTAAAAGGTCGGGAAAGAAAAACATTCCTTCCTATAAACATTCAGGTTTACAATACCGTCCGTTTTCCGTTCTCGAATTAAACTGGAGCCCATGTAAAAATGTAATGTTTTTCAAAAGTCTGGTGTAATAATGCCCTGGAGTTTATAAATCTTGCTAAACCATAATCAAAATCATATCTAATTTATTCTTGTTATAAACAGTAAAGAGGAGAATAATCAGATACATAGAAACACTGACTCACCGCAAGTGCTTTGCACAGTGAACACGACAAGTAGTTTTAGGCAGAACAAGCTGTCTTTGTTTAAGGTGGCTCAACAAATAAATAAAACAAAGGGAATACATTTAGAACAAACAAATGTCAGAAATCTTTCCAAATCCAAGTTTAGCTTCAGTTCATTGTAGTCCTGATCAGTATGGCTGTGTAATATTTTGGTTGTTATGGGTCACTGGAATTTCTTCATAGTTCAAAATAATACCAATGTAGATGTCTTTATTATTTTTTCGATATGTTGCGATACATTGGGATATACTGCTGCGTCATCATTGCCATTGGTTCCTATGAAAACTGGGACTTAGATGTTGTGTTTTTTTAGTGTTAAAAATATTCATTAGGCTAGAAGAAAATAAGGTAATACAAAGTATGTGGCAAAAAGAAATAGAGTGTGCACAGATCCCAGACAGTCCAGCATTCAAATAGTCCCTGCTGCAGCTCCAATCTTTCTCCCGCGATCAAAGACGGGGCCAACTAGAACACATACAGTACATACATAAAATAGAGCCCAAAAAAAGGGGGTTGTAATTTTTAAAATACCACTTTATGTAAATTACGAACAATATATTCCCTTACATTACAAATAATAAGATGGTACTACGCTATTCACGATATCGCTGCCCGCCAACCCGTCAGATGAAAAAACAAGCAGTCCCGCCGGATGATAAATGTCCCGGCACACCGAGACCACAAAAGGAACTGCTGTACAGAGTATAGGTATGGTGTCTGCCAAGCTCCAAACAACCTCCAAACACAAACAGGCAAAGCAGGGAACCGAAGCTGGCATCTGACATCACAGTCTCCCACGTGGTACCAAAGTAACCAGTATCACCTCTACGCATTTCGAGTTCACTACTCTTCGTCAGGGGGTGACACCGACGCTGGTGTCTGACGTCACAGCGTCCCACGTGGTACCAAAGTAACCAGTATCACCTCTAGTGTATTGTAAATGAGTATTACTTGACCTGTAGAAGAGAGAGAACGTTCAACTGTTAGTCCAAATAAAAAAGGTGTCACCTAATACTGAAGTAGTCATTTACTCTGCACTATCGTACTGGACTAACATGCCTATTTCTATTTAATTCAGATCTAGGACGAAAACCTGGCAACGCATTAATATTAATGCTGCGGTTCTCAAACCTCTCCTCAGGGACCACCAAATATACCGGATTTTAGGCATGACCAATGCACTTACTCACAGGTGATGGCACCTAATTTGCTAATGAATACAACATTTGGTTGTTGTTGTTGTTGAAACCTGATATGTTTAAGGACCCTGAGGGGACGATTGAGAGACAATGCATTAATGTATGCCAGCTTACAAAGGGAAGGTAGAAGAGAAACAAATTATTTTTTCCAAAATATTTGTTCTAAACCAACACCTTAACACCTATATAACATCGTCACAGTAGAAGAAAGTGTGGGTAACAACATATCCAAAATATCCCATATCCATATGATTCCATATAATTTTCTCTTTTGGTCCTGAATTGGGGGAGGTTACCTTAGAAACATGCTATATTTTTTTGTTATACGTTCTTTACATCAAGTAGTCCTCACTTTATTCAATTTTCTGATTCTCAATTTTCTTCTACCTTCTTCTGTTCTTAATAATTATGTATAGAGATGAACAAGTCTGCTGCTCAGATCTGGGTGCCTACCACAAACAAGTTAAAACGTCATTTTCATTTTTTGCTCAGCTGGAAATTTCTGGCATTTTCCCCTCCCTATAAAGCCATCCCTCATTCCAGTGACAACATTTCATGTTGGCATTGACAGTGGGCAGCTGGAGGGTGGAAGGAGGCTGGCATGGAGAGAGAGAGCGGGCAGAGAGAGACAAAGGTGCCGAGAGAAAGACACAGAGGGGCAGAGAGAAAGGCAAAGCACATCTATACTCTGGCTAATATCAATACTACTAGATAGCATACGTATACTGTGTATATATATAATATATACAAATTTACAATCTTCCATATTTACAATCTTCTGGTCTTTTTTTTCTTCGCACTGGCTGGCTCTTCTTGGACATCTTTGTCTGTAAAGAAAGAGACAATATATATTTACAAACATATATAGAAAAAGACAAGTGCAAAGGAAGGTGCCGATACTCTAATGCTGTATTATTATTTTTTATTAAGTGTGTGTTGCAAAATTTGTCTTAATTTCACGTGATGCACATTTATTCTTCAGTGAGTTACCTTTTACTGTATGTACACAATCTTTGGCTTGATTGGTAGACTCAAATTCAAAACTGGATCACACAATAGAATTTGGCAGTGCTTTCCCACTATTTTTCAGTTCTTTCCTGCAGCTCCATTGAACCTTGCAATGAAAGGCATATTGCAATCTCTTTATTTCCCTGTGCCTCAGGCACCAAAAAAAATAGATTGTAAGCTCTACAGGGCAGGTCTGTGTTTGCAAAATGTCTCTGTAAAGCGCTAAGTAAAACTAGCAGCGCTATACAAGAACAAACAATTATTATTATTATTATCTGCATAATTGTCCTCCTTTTTCAAGTTACAGATGCGGCAGCCGTTATTCGAACATTTCACGGAGCCGTTTTCGTGAAGTCTGCTGTATTACACGCGGCATTCACTCGTTATTCTTCCGTGAACGCTTCCGTGAGTGCCGCCAATCATACCAGTCATTCCTGTGTTTACCGCTGTTGATTTGTTTGAATTGCCTGGATTCTGAATTCTTTGGGTTCAGTTCTTCGCATATCCGCCAGGTGGCAGAAATGAATGAATTCCCTTTGCACTATCCAGTGGATAGTACTGTACAGTTACAGTATGTACTATGCTACTGTGTCAATTTGCAGGTGTTTTAAAAACAGATAAAAACCAAGTCTACCACAGTGATCCATTGTGAATCGACCTTGGTCGCTGAAGACTGTAAGAGATGTGTGCAGAGGTAAGCAATGGAGACCGTTTTTAAGGTGAAATTAAAATAAGGCTTTATTGTGCCTGTCCCTTTTAACACAGCAAAACATATGAAAACAACAAACGCCTATCCCTGTTTAAGGGCTCACTTACTTCCCCAGTCCCTTTCTCCAGGGCTGGAGGGATACTCCCATTACCACCCTATTCCCCAAATTCCCAAGAGATACATTAAAGCAGGTGGCCCTTCTTGTCAGTCTCTGGTAGGTTCCTGGGTCCCCTGTGTCCAGGAATATAGGTCTTTGGGTGTCTTGATTTCAGCAGAGCCTTTCTGCTCAAGACCTCTTTCCTTTTGTCAGCACCCTTGTGTACTGAGGAAAATCTCCCTTCTTGTCTCAGAGGCAGGCTTTTTCTGACACCTCTAATCAGCCAGGTGCTGGTCAATTAACCAGCACACTGCTGGATTAGAGGCAAGTTTTATGAACAGAGTAAGTCCCCTGTTACATACCTCCCCTGATTGTGGGAAGCTCGGGCTTGCCACGGCCAAAGCCCATCCTTCCACTCTCATTCGAGATATCTCAGTGACTTGACAGAATGGATGGAGGAGGAGAACCCTCAGTCTCGCTGGGATTGGAGCCCTTCCTCCAGTTTAGTAGTGTCTCCTCCAGAAGGTGCTTGAGATCAGCAGTCCTCAGTCGCTCAAGGAGAACTTTTTCCAAGTCCAGTCTTTCTACTGACCACGTGGTCATGAGCTTACCCCTCTGTCGGGCACTCCTCTTTTTGTAGGCAGACTGTATGGCTACAGTCGCAGAGCGTTTATGCAAATCGCTTTCTCTCGCCATCTTTCCCATGTACTCCACTTTAGCACCAAATGTCCATTTCATGGTATTACAAGAGCGCCCAAGAATAGCCACTTGAGCCCTCAGTTCTTGAAGCTGTCTTCCTGCACTTTTCCCATTCAATGTAGTCGCCAGTTCAGCTTCTTTGGGATTGAGTTGCAATTCCAGCTCCATTTCCAGAGAATGTCCTATCTTTTCAGCTTCCTCAGCTAAGGATTCTTCAGGCTTTGATTCTGCACTCCTACCTCTGTTTGTTGCCTGTTGGGCGTGTAGCAGGTTTGGCTAGTGCTTTCTTAGGTGGCTCAAACTTCGTAATCTTGTTTTGAAGATGAGTGGTGTCCCCAGCTCTCACTGTACCCTTGTCCTCACGGGCCTTAGTTACTGTGGGATACCGATGCTTGGGCAGAGCCAATACCTTTTCCCGTATTGGAGGCATCTGTAAGTTACTGGTCTGCAGAGTCTCACTCTGTTTCTTGAGTGTTTCCTGCCATTCTCCTTTCAGGGTCTTTATTTCGTCCCTGTGCTTTCTCTGAGCTTGCTTCCACCTATCATTCATTATTTTGTGGAGCACTGTGAACTTCTTCGCTTGGGCCGCAGATACTCGTCTCAGTTCCTGGACCTTTTTGCGCTCCATCTTGTACCGAGTCACCTGGCCTCTAAGCTTATCCTCTAGCGATGCTTTGGTGATGGTCAGGGTAGCCTTCAGTTTATCATGTTGCTTTGCGAGGACACACTGGGTAATCAGACATTCCTGCAGCACTTGTATTTCCTTAGCAGCCTGCAGATTTTCTTCCTGCAGAGTTCGCTGCTTCTCCTCAGCATTCTGTAGGTGTGTATGCAGACCTTGCAGTTGGTTCTGCAGTCGGTGCTCTGCTTCAAACTTTTCATCCTCCAAAAGTTTCTTTATTTTTTCAAGCTCATGCAGCTTTTCATTCTTTTCATTGACGTGGTCTGTCAAATCAGAATTTTCTTCTTTTAGTCTTAAATTGTGTCTTTTTTCAGTCTGTGTAATATTTAGGGCCTCCGTGTAGTCCCCCTTCCATTTACGCACTTCGGCTTTGAGGCTCCTGGTCTCCTGGCGTGAAGCTTCCATCTCTAGGTTGAGGGTCTGAAGCTCCTTCTGAGAAACTTTAAGATCCGTATTAAGACTGAGGATAGTTTTTTGGAAGATTTCCAGTTCCTTAGTGAGACTGTGCAGTTCCTTTTTAGAGACTTCCAGTTCTGTGTGGCAGCTGCCGATCTCGTGGTGTGAGGCATCCAGTGCAGACAACAATGGAAAATCCGCAGATCAATGGTGTGGCTCCCCGCTGCAATCTGCTGCTATCCTCCCGATTGGATCCTTAGGCGGATGCCCCTGGAGGGGCTTCCCGACTGGAGTGTACCCCTATCATGGATGTCTGAGTAGTCTCCTCTGCAACTTGCTGCACTTCTCTTCAGGCAACGTTCTGCAGCATATCTCACACTATTGCTACAGTGAAAGGGTCCCTAACCTAGGGCCTTTCCCTACAGCCTATACATATAATTTCTCTACAGTGAGTCAGGGAACTATCTGGGACCTTGGGGGCAATTCTGGCCTAGCCCACCGAAGCACTGCTCCGGGGACCCTACCTGCTCCCTCTCTGTCCAGACCTTGACTCCCTCTTTCCTCTCTCAGCGTGCGAAAGTCTATATCTTCCCCCAGGGAGTCTTGCAGCCTTATTGGCTCCCTGGCGTCAGGTGGTAATCCCTCCCTATGCAGCCTGGGAGTTGTAGTTCCTTCTGCAGCCTGTTACTGCTGCCGCCGTGTTCGCTAATCTCACTGCGCATGCGCGACTCATACAATGACCACCGCGACATTCTTCGGCCATGCGCGAACCTCAGCGATGCGCCCGCAGTCCAACATGGCGGCACCCTGTGAAGGGAGCCGTCGGCGAGCCCATCTCCTCCTGCACTTTCCTCCTCAGCATTCCCCGCAGCAGCGGAGGTAAGGGGGTGGAACCGGTTGCCTGAGGAACTGGAGGGGACCAGTTTACATCTACTGTCCCGGCTAAGCTCATACTAAAGCTTGCCGGGAGCATAGCGGGCTAGCCGCGGGTATGTTCTCCGTTTAAAAACGGAGTTTCCCTTGCGGCGGATGCTTCAATAGATAAGCGCTAATGGCGCTTATTATTGAAAGCGCCCGAGGCGCGGGAAAACCGGCCGGGTTTTGGCCGAAGACAGCCAGCGCGCCGCCCGCGCTATTTTTAAACTGCGGGGGCAGCCGCATTAGAGTCAGCCCGGCCGCTACTGTATATGACTAGTTTGAATCAAGGGACCCCATCGTTTAACTGCATTAATTTCAGCTTTAAGGATCCCCTGGCATCCGGATATACAATTCTGGCCCCCAAATGGTCTGCCAGTGGACCTTTAAATAGATTTCAGACACCGGCATCATCTTCAGAAGTAAGAATATCAAGGAGCAGAAATTAACACGGCCCAGCTCCAGAAATCCCCTGCACCTGGGTGGTGGGGGGGGGGGGGTATATATATTTTTCAGAAAGGGAACTCTCCTTTAGCAGCGTGTAATATTTGATATAAACTTTTTTCTTTAAACAGTAGAGCATTTGGTTTTATACAGTAACAGCACACAGTAGCAATATCCTCAGAATACATTGCATTTATCCTAACTACACACTAGCACCACCTATCGTTAATTCAAAGAACTACAGAAGTCGCAAAACACCAACGCCTTGCCTGAGCCGCATTCAAAGGATCATGACATGCAAGCAAGTGCCGAGGCATTTCACTTATTTACCCGCAGTCACGGGAAAAGTAAGTCATTTTACATCTGCGTATGTGAAATTTGCCCTTTTTTAAGTGCGCAAAAAGCCACGGCTAAATCAGAGTTCACAAGCGATTTTCCAAACATTAAATCAAAGTGCATTCCAATTTTATGTAATCTGATAATTTGTGAAATTCTAAATCGCTAGATTTGCTTCAAAATGTATCTAAAATAGCTACATCGGTTTCATGCAGAGATTATAAATTGGGCACATATACCATGTTTTGCTCACTGTCTGGTGATAATTCGCTGTACGCTAACTAATTTGGCGACATTATTAGCCATTTGAGGCTTGGTAAAAATGCTTAAAATGTTCAGAATTTATGTTGGACAGTTTCACACACCTCTGGCTGAGAGAAACCACAACCATCAGACTAGCCTCCGGCAATCAGTTCTCGTTGGGTTTGGTAGCCTGTTCGGTATCAATTTTATTTATATTGCAATACATATACTGAAGGTGAACAGAGAGATACCACCATCTGAAATGCCTTTACTCCCTACCAGTGTACCAGTCATTCAGTTAAAGCCGTGTTCACATTTGAAAAGTTCCTCACACTCGACTTTTTTTGTCCTACTCAGTCTTCATAAAGAGAGATGAGCAAATTCGTTAGCGTTCAGAAAAAAAACGCCACTAGGAAATATGCAAGCTCATACGGAGAACTTTTGCTTCATGACAAAAGTTTGCAAATTCACAAACTCAAAGAATGGTTGATAAAAAATGAGCACCCCTTAAAACTCTTTCACGTGCATGTATTGCTGGCCCCTTCACACTTAAAAGGTTAAAAAGACAGCATCTTGATCTAAAAATCAAAAAAGCAGTACTCAGTATATATATTCTGTGTGTATTTGAAAAGTCTTACGAGTATATTCTAGTAGCTTTGATGTGTGTCAATCCGTGTCAAAAGACCACTTTTCGATCATGGGTGAATCAGCCCAAATCTGGATTTTTATGGATATCTCCTCCAAAATCCATTTCACGGTGATAAATCCAAAAATGGATTTGGTCCGTTTTAGTCCACGCGGATGCATCAAAAACGCAATTGGATACAATGTGTTGACGGATTTGTAGAATCCAATCCTCGGATTCAACAATCCGTTGGTGGATTCTTAAAGATCTGTCAACGGATTGATGAATCCATGGATTGGATTGTACAAATTTGTCAACGGATTGCGGAATCCGCCAAACGTATTCGTAATAATAATAAAAAATCTGCAATGTGTCCTTTTTGAGATTGATCCGCGGAAATTCGTGGACCAAGGGAACTGGCTGATCTGCTGCGGATCCAAATCTGTCTGTCTTCATTTGCTATTCTGTAAGCCCTTCTCGTATGTCCAAGATGTGCAGAAAGGGCTTTTTAGAGGCGGTTTTCATTATGGCTGTGCAGATATGTGCGTAATGAGCAAACTTGCATTTTTTTGCAAGCTAGCTGAATTTTAATAACTCTGAAAACTGCAAAGGGCTGAACTGCTTCAAACAACTTCCTTTTTTTTTCTCACTGCCCTGGGGGGTTGGGTTGGGGGTTGTGGATTCCTTCCGGGGCCTGGGATTGGGCCTTTGCATGTTGGAGGTGGACCTCCAATTTAGTAGTGTCTCCAGTTGTATATATATCCAGCAAACCACACTCCAAATAAGTTAGGGAGAGATGATTTTCGTGTAAAAGGGCCCTTAGACTTGTCAGTATTTGTCTTACTGATATGTAAATATCATAGGAAGTGTGGGGTGTGACTCATTTAAAAATACTTTGTATAGCCATTAGCATATCTCCCAGGGTACCTCAGGTGTGCTTCTTTTTTAACATACTGTGTCTCTCCCTAATTTTTTGGAGGGAGGTTTGAGGGGATATATATAGAATTGGTGACACTACTAAATTGGAACTCCTCCCTCCCTCATTTTCACCCTCTCAACCCCATCCTCCCCCCTCCTCACAAAAGCCCTATTTCAGACTGTGTAGGGAACTCCCAATTCCTATCCCGCTTCCTTGAGATGGCAAGAAAAAATATGCGCTTTCTTTGATGGGGTTTAGCCTTTTGCTTTTGGCCCTTTTCAGCGCTACTAGAATTCAGTTAGTATAAAAAAAAAATGTGTTTGGTCATTTCGCACGGATTAGCAGATCAGGACTAAAACTGCTTCCAAAAAAGCCTCTTCCACATGATTTGGAAATGAGAGAAGGGCTTACAGAATCGCAAAACATGCAAATACCATCAGAAAGGGCTCTTCCCATACGGATTTGCACATCGTGCAGCTTCTAGAATATCCCCCATTGACTTTTCATCATTTGCAAATTTTTGGGTGAAGCATGCCTGTTTTCTCAATAATTTGAAAAAAAAACCCACAAAATTCATCGGGTTTGTGAACTTCAGTGTCACATAATTTCGCATATCTCTAGTATTAATTAACATGTTAATTACTTTGCATGTTACAGATGTAGCCAGACACTGTTTATGGTGCCGCAGACCAATGTCACCACCCTGTGGGATTACCTTGGAATTTTAGGGGTTAATTGTGCGGACCCACATAGAGAGTGATATTTTTCCGATTACACAGGATTCGGGGCAAATCAGCAGATGCTAAGCCCCACCCTGTGTTGCCTGGAAACAAGAATGTTACAGGGATATACATAGAGAGGAGAAAGTTCTAGAGGGTAGGTTCCTGGAGAGCAAGAGTGGAGGAGCCCCAGTGTATATAGTTAAGAAGTATATTCGTAAGTGTATAGGACAGACCAGTCCCTGTTTATTATGTTCTAGATAGGGACAGTGCCCTTTCAGATAGGGTCCTGAGATATGGCCGAGGTGAATTCAACTGTTCACGGATGAGGAGGCAGGCACGCCACAGAGTTCCCCATGAGCATTGCCCCCAGGTGCCATAGAATCAGTTCTACAGGCAGATCCCCACATGCCTTAATCCTAGTCTGTCTAGAAGTGGCAGTTCGGAGAAACGAATGGGGTGTAGATTCCCTATCTATAGTAAGTCAGCAAGGGCCCAAGAATGGCCCATAGTGACAGAGCATAAGGAATGTTATGCAGAACGGGGACAAGTCAATTTGTGAGAATGCAGTCAAGTGTCCGCACCACCCCAATGTGTTAAGTGAGGGCGCCTGGGGATGCCCCTGTTCAGAGTACAGACAAGTGAGAAGGAAATGGAAACATCCATGCTACTGTGTACTGTGTATGAAAGAGAAGAGCCCTAGTAACAGAGGGAAAAAAATAAAGAGTGATGTTTGTACTGCAAATGTTCCTGGCGGCCATCATTTCCATCCTTGCTACCTCATCGCCCAGCCGCAGGAATTCAGCACCTGGAATAAAGTAATGGCTTCTGAGTAGCCAATAATATAGACACTGCGGTAAACTCGCTAGGATCCATGCACGGAAGGTTACACCAACATGCAGACATCCGCGGCCCATCCCCGGCACCGAAAACACTAAGCCTGGCCACATCTGTATATAGTAATACTTTGTCATTATTGCCCAGCTGTATTGCAACTGTATTTCATTGTCTGTCTTTCCAGTAAATGATGATAGTTATGCAATACATTGTTATGTAAAATGATCATACATTATTTTAAACTTGCAACGGTTGTATAACAGTTAGCAGTTAAAAATAATTTAATTACATGATAGGGTAGCTCCTAGTTAAATGTATAATGCACACACAAGCTAGATCCCTTACATCAAGCAGGATGTCATTTTATGGCCTGGTACATAATGTTACAAACCTGTGGAATGCATGTAAAGCAGTCAAGTGAGTTTATTAACTGTAAAGTGGATATTTTAATAGAGAGTTGTACATTATATTTGTTGCTTGTGTCATACTAAACTAATGTGTTTGCTCAATATAAAAGTATACTTCAGAAATACTGCCATAGAATTATTCCATATCCACAAAATCAGGGGAGCAGGGAGATGTGTCACCATAGCAGATTAGAAAAACAACATTGGACAAAATTGCAGGATTCAATGGAGTGCAGGTGAGTGGGCTCTCTGAAGATTATACTCACAAACACGGAGTTCTAATGCACATGGTCCAAAACTATGAAAGACGTGGTTAAAGATCCACTTGCTCTAACAGTGCTCAAGGAGAAAAGAAAATACCGCAATAGTGCAGGTGGTACTTAAAATGAATTTTGCTCAAAGAATACACCCCCTGAATTCAAGGCTTACATCAGGGTAGTGATATTAAAACATTTAATGTACAAGAGGATAAGCCTCTGTGACTCAAAGCGTTTCGCTATGTTATCGCTTCGTCAGGAGTCAATGACTCCTGCGAAGCGATACCATAGCGAAACGCGTTGAGTAGGATACTTGCTACAGTTTGAGACTCAGATCATGGGACCATTGCTGGGAGAAGCACCATCCATACCATCCGCATCATCGGGATACCGGAAATGACATAATCGGAAGGGGCGGAGTCTCAGAGTGCAGTGAGAATGCGACTCATCCGGTTCACGGGAGTCGCAGCGGCTTATCCTCTTGTTAGGGGTGTGCAGAGAGAGTGATTTATTCTTTTAACTCTAACTGCGCATTTCTTACAGACTTATGCAGCCTGTTAGGATTCACACAGCGGGAGTCCCATTCAGAAGCAGGGACCTCTGCTGTGAGCCATTAGTCTGGTCCTGGCACGTGGGGGCCAGTGCCATTGGCGGATCGCATGCCTACCACGCGATCAGCCATTGCGCTACTGCACCGACACACTTTATTCGAGCAAATACCCAGTATGTACCTGGCAGATACCTGGAATGCGCCGCTCCTCACCTCTGACAAGCCCCGTTGCATTTGCCTTCCCAGCCTGGGTTCATGCCTGGCTGACGGGCGGCTGATCTGTTAAATGATAATGATTAGGATTAAATAGGCTGCAATGCTTCGCGTGTCTACCAGATGGCATAAATTCATGAATTGTAATGCAGTATATATATATATATACTGTGCAGTATTGCAGCCAGCGGGAATAAAATGCTTCAATCCCTGCCTGGAAAATAACGCAATGCACTCGGGCAGAAAACAGTCACAAACCTCAATACACCCGGGTATACCCGAATTCGTGGGACTAGCCGAGCTCGAATAAAGTGTGTCGCCAGTGTACATCTGTAAGATATGCATCACTTACTGTCGCGGACCCTTTAATCCTCCAGCTTGCCTGTAAAAATGCGGGCATGTTTTCAATTTGAGCCGGGGTCCTCCGCGCGTCGGCCGCATCTCCAGACGAGCGCTAATGGCGCTTATCATTAAAAGCGCCCGCGGCGCTGGAAAACAGCGAAAAAACGCAGCATCTGCCCGCGTTTTTAAAAAGCCCGCGGTGGCGGCCGCAGGAGATTAAAGGCGGCCGCCACTGTATAAAGCAAGTTAGAGACACTGTAGCTAGTTGTGCAAGGTCCAATGACTTAACACGTATGCAGGGTTCAGTTTGTGAGTAACACAACTCACTCAGACACGTTATTTAATTCAACATGACTAAAGATCCTGAAATTACATCCCCTTGAGTTACTTACTCCAGTAAGTTTAGAGGGGGAAAGGGAATCTTTTGTTAGGGGAATCATAGGGGGCCATGGTACAGCATTTCTCATTGATGTGTTGAAGTAAAGTCCTCCTTGGCGCTGGTCCTCAAAGTGATGAGATGAATATTGATAAGGAAAACAACAAAAGAAAATAGTGTAAACCTTCTATGCAACTACTAAAAACAATAACACCACCTGTGTGTGCATTTATAGATACACCACCTAAACACATTGAAACAAGATCTAGAAAAAACCCAGTGAAATTCTTTCACAACTACAGTTAAATGAAATAACATGTATCCATACAGACTATGAATAAATATAATAAACACAGACAGTGCTTGTTAGTGAAATTCTTACACCACTATAGTGTAGTGATAACAAAGTGTAACTGTAACGGAGTGCTCACCACAAACAGGACGTGACCGCGGGGGCGAGGTGGGGATTGACAAAAACACCAATCTCCAACCACGAGAGCGCGTCCAGAGTGTAGATTGGTAGTGGTAGCCGGTCGGGGTTATAGAGGTTAGAGTGGTAGAAGATACTTGCTAGGATTAAGGCATGTGGAGAGTTGCGGATCGTCAAAGGTACTTGCCGAGGTCGGGATTGAAGAGGTGTGGAGCGTCATAGGTACTTTGCAGTGGTCGGGGTTAGAGAGGTGTAGATCGTCGTTGGTAAGCCGGGGTCAGGAGTAGAGAAGTACAGAGTCCAGAATAAGCCAAGTTCAGACGAGACAGAGCTAGGAACAGGAGACACAGGTACAAGACACGGAGGCAGAAATTGCAGTAAGCACTTTGCATTGAATGAAGGCTTATGCTCAGCCATCTTGCTAAGGGGCTGTCTGAGCATATATAGTGCCCTGGGCCAATAGAGAGGCTGCAAGGAAGAACTCACCAATATCCCTCGCTTTGATAGGCAGAGTAGGAGGCAGCAGCAGCTGTGGAGTAGTGAACAGAAGCCAGGACCCGATTCGGCGCATGCAATATTTTCCCTATGGTTGGGGAGGTTGAAATTGTTCCCAGTGTGATTCCCCTGGACCTCACTGGGAGTTGGCATTTCCCGACTTATGGGGGCAATTGAGTACCTGATATCCGGCGTTGCGTCTGCGCTGTTTCTCACTGGAGGACAACTTATTGCCACCAAGTTGCATGGGCTCCTGGATATCTGTCAGGAGCGGATCAGCCGTACCAGCATAGAGACTATGGAAACTTGGAGAGGCTTGCCGGTGACGGGGTCTTCCAGATCTCCTCTCCTGCAATCGTTGGTCAACGCGGATGCATAGGGCGATGAGTTCTTCGAGATCGGTGAGACATTCTAGTGCGGCAAGCTCATTCTTTAGAGTATCAGAGAGACCTTGCCAGAAGGAGGCCGTCACCGCCTCGTCGTTCCATCCGCTCTCAGCGGCTATGGTGCGGAACTCAAAAGCATATCTAGCAATGGGGCGGTTTCCATGGGAAATGTTCCACAGAGAAGAAGCAGCAGTTACCTTGCGGACAGGCATGTCGAACACTCTGCGGAATTCCCAGGTAAATCATGCAATATCATGGGTGAGATTCGATCTCCATTCCCAGATGGGTGAGGCCCAGGCCAGGGCATCATCGGTAAGCAGTGAAATAATGTACGCCACCTTGGATCTTTGAGAAATAAATCGAGAAGGCATTAACTCGAATTGGATGAAACATTGGTTCAAAAAGCCCAGGCACCCATGCGGGTCGCCACTATAATGATTGGGGGAAGGAAGTCATGGTTCTGAGGTCGTGGTCATGGACACTGAAGTAAGGACAGGGGCAGAAGCCCCCGAAGGGACAGAACTAGGAGGCGGGGTTTGCGCCCGTTCGATGAGAGATAGGAAGTTTTGTTGCAGCAACTCCATGCGTTGGTCGTTTTGTTCTAAATATTTTTCAATATTGGACTAGCGTGCGTGCTCAAGACTCACACAACCTCAGCGGGATCCATGTTTGTTGGGTTGAGCATACTGTAACGGAGTGCTCACCACAAACAGCACGTGAACTCTGGGCCGAGGTGGGGATTGACAAACATCCCAACCTCCAGCCGCGAGAGCGCGTCCGGAGTGTAGATTGGTAGTGGTAGCCGGGTCAGTGTTATAGAGGTCAGAGTGGTAGAAGATACTTGCAGAGGTCGGGGTTGGAGAGTTTCGGATCGTCAAAGGTACTTGCCGAGGTCGGGATTGGAGAGGTGTGGATCGTCGTAGGTACTTTGCCATGGTCGGGGTTGGAGAGGTGTGGATTGTCGTTAGTAAGCCGGTGTCCAGAAAAAGCCAAGGTCAGACAAGACAGAGCTAGGAACAGGAGACACAGATACAAGACACGGAGGCAGGAATTGCAGTAAGCACTTCGCACTGAATGAAATCTTATGCTCGGCCATTTTGCCAAGGGTCTGTCTGAGCATATAGAGTGCCCTATGAAAATAGAGAGGCTGCAAGGAAGTACTCACCAATATCCCTCGCTGTGATAGGCAGCGTAGGAAGCAGCAGGAGCTGTGGAGTAGTGAACAGAAGCCAGGACCCGATACAGTGCGAGTGCGCACAGCGTGACGGTGACATCACCGTGAGGACGTAGCATGGAGGTGGGGCCAGCGGAGACAGTATTTCCTCCAGCACGTGATCCGCACACAAGCAGAGACTGACGGACGGCACCGACGGCACCGGTGTCACTGGAAGAGGAAACGGAGCACCCGATCGCGGGTTGGAGTAGGCAGACACCGCGCTGAACGCACCGCTAATCACAGATCTTTACAATAACCAGATAAACTTTAAATGGAAGTAATTACACAGGCAGGGTTTAATAGAATCTACTGTAGATGATAACTAGATAAGAGCAGAAAATGAAGTATCTGAGAACAAATATATACTTTGCTCCAGAGTGGAAAAGGATTGATGTCCATTACGATTAATATTTATGCAAGGAAAAGAAGAGAAAAATGCATGGTATAATAACATATATAACATAAAATTGGAGACTGTTGAAATCTCACTCATGGATTTTCAGTTAAAAATGCGCATGTAGATCAAAATAGATCAAGTGTGCTGGCGTCTTTGGAGCCACGGTAGATCTGCATGGTGTAGACGAGGGTGCTCCAGTCTCTGTATGGGATGTCGACTACTCCACGGAGCTCTCCTTTGCTTTCTGGTTCGCATCTACTTCCAGGATCCACCTCCCGCTGGAGCCGGTTTACGTGGGGACACGCAATGGCATACCACGTGTCGTGTGTGATGACTCATCAGTTGCGTCCTGGATTCCTCCTATAACCTCCACAAACACAAACTATGGCACCACGTAGCTCTCCAATGATTAGCCTCTGTTCCCAGCACACCAATAATCACCCTACGCGTTTCACCAGACCTGCTCGCTTCCTCAGGGGGTATACACTTTTATTTATAACTTTCTTTTATTGTTTTTTTTTTGCAGAGATAGTACAATCCAATATCATATTGTTATCAATTAGTCTGCTTTATGACATACAACATCGAGACGAACATGGTAGGGGGAAGACATGAGAGGGGAAGGTGAGGGGGTGCGGGGGGGGGGGGCAGGTAACGGCTCATGGAGGGGTGTAGCATCCTCCTAGTATTCCAATAAACCTAGCTCTTTCTGCGTGTTCTGATCTAACTCCTCGATCAACCCACCGCGTCCGACGATCGGGGGAAGGTGTAGGTCTCTCGCATTCGTCCTATATGTCAATCTATTTGTCAACTCTCTCGTGTGTCTGTTCCGTCACCGAAGGACAACCCACCTGTTACTATCAAAGCCAAACGGTGGCATTGCTCATCCCTGGGATATCGGTCTGTGCCAGCCACAATGACCATACTTTTTGAAAATTTGAGCCAGTGTCGTTGACTAGACTTGTCATCTTTTCCATCTGGCAAGCGAACCAAATTCTGTTCCGAATTTTGTCTATCGATGGAATTGCATTCTGATTCCACAACGCTGCGGTCTCGCACCTCATTGCCGTAGCAAAGTGTGCTATTAGTTTGTTTCCTGATCGAGATACCTCATCCGTGGGCCTACCTAATAAGAAGACCCACGGATCCAGTTGGATTTTGAGGCCCAAAAAGACCTTTTGAAGCCAATCTCTAATTCGTGTCCAGACGGGAATGATTCGTGGACAAGACCACAGCATGTGTACCAGATCCCCTTGTTCCCCACACTGCCTAGGGCAGAGAGGGGAAGCTCCCGCGACGAATTTTGCCATTCTAACTGGGGTGAGGTACCACCTCAATAATACTTTATATGAGTTCTCCTTCAGCGTCGTACAGATCGAGCTGCTGGCCGCAGCTTTGAAAATTGCTGTCCACTCTTCGTCGTCTAACGGTCCTGTCAGGTCTGTCTCCCATTGAGTCATAAAACTGGGTCGATGTGAGTCATCCTTATCTGTCCCAACCACCTCCCTGTATAGAGCAGAGATGAGTCCCCGTGTATCGGTTCCCCGATCACAGAGCTTTTCAAAATTGGTTAGTGGTGGTCTGTTTGGGTGTTTGGTATAAAATGCCCGAACCTGGAGGTATCTAATAAAATCTGTGTTGGGTAAGCCCTTTTCTGACTGTAAGATCTCAAATGTTTTGATTGTGTCTCTGCCCTCCAGGTCCTTAAGCCTTCTTACGCCCCCCTTTTGCCAGCATGTGAAGTTCCTTCCAGTTAACCCCGGAGCAAAGTCCGGATTGCCATATAAAGGGGCCATTAATGAATTTTTAGAGGTCAATGAATGTCTATTTTTTGTCGCTTCCCAGACCGAGAGAGAGTTCAACACAGAGGGCAGCGGGTTTTTTAGATCTTTTAGTCTAGCCCTGGGATACCAAATAAGATCTTTGAGCTCTAGCGGAGCGCACACCTCCCTCTCCAAAGCTACCCATCGCCTCAGCTCTGGATCACCATGCCACTGCGTGATCTGACAAAGTTGGGCCGCTTTATAGTAAGCCATCAAGGTCGGCACTGCCAGACCTCCAGTTTCCTTAGGCCTTTGCATGATTGACATTTTTACCCGTGGTTTTTTATTTTTCCAAATGAATTTCGTAACTGCTTTCTGCAGTTCTATAATGTCTGATCTTACTACGGGTATCGGAAGAGTTTGGAACAGGTATAGTATCCTGGGGAGGAGGTTCATTTTCACACAATAGATCCTGCCAATCCAGGATATCCCATATGCGGCCCACTCTTTGAGTTCCTTGGTGAGGGCTCTTAGGAGTCGCGGATAATTCTCTTGATAGAGATTGCGGCTATGTTTCGTGAGAGATATTCCGAGATATTTTATAGCTCTGGCCTGCCATTTAAATTGAAAATTAATCTCAATTAGTTTCTCTGTCTCCTTTGGGATGTTGAGATTCAATGCCTCCGATTTTGATTGGTTAATCTTAAACCCGGAGATTCTGCTGAATTTATCTAATAGCGCGAACAGATTGGGCAACGAAGTAAGCGGCTTTGTTAACGATAATATAATGTCATCTGCGTATAGAGCGATTTTATGCTCTTGGGAACCAATTTGCACTCCGGCTATGTCCGGGTGGTGGCGGATATGTGCCGCCAGCGGTTCCACGCATAGGGCGAACAACAGGGGCGATAGAGGGCAGCCCTGTCTGGTACCGCTTTTAATTTTAAACACCTCAGATGGGAAGCCCTGGTGTATCACCCTGGCGGTCGGGGTCGTATATAATGCTTTTATTGCCCTTATGAGTTTTTCTCCGAACCCAAATGCCTCAAGCATGGACTCCATATATGGCCAATCGATCCTGTCAAAAGCCTTCTCTGCGTCTAAACTTAAAACTACTCCTCGGATCCCGTTGGCGTTAATGTAGTTGATAATATCTATTATTTTTCTTGTGTTATCGGCCGCCTGTCTGTCTATAATAAAACCAACCTGGTCCGGGTGGATAAGCCTCGGCAGGATCGAACTCAATCTATTGGCCAATAGTTTGGAATATATTTTAACGTCCGAATTTATTAAAGAGATTGGCCAGTAGCTTTGGCAGTTTGTAGGATCTTTGTCCTTTTTATAAATTATGGATATTGACGCCTGAAGCATCTGGGCCGAGAAGGGTTCCCCCGCCAGAACTCCATTGAATAACTTAAGCATATGTGGTGCTAGCACCCCTATAAATTTCTTATAATATAGATTAGAAAACCCGTCTGGGCCTGGGGCCTTGGAGGGTTTCAGATGTTTGATTACCGTCATCAATTCCTCTAACGTGAAGTCAGCCTGAGCTGCCTCGTTTTCCAGTCTGCTCAGCTCTGGAAGGTCTGCTTCCTCTAGGAAGGACTGTAAAAGATTAGTTGTTTTTGGATTGTGTGTCACTTTCTCCCCATTATATAGCTGTTCATAATACTGCCTAAACTCTTCCACTATGCGTTTGGGGTTGGAGGTCATCTCCCCCGATTTGGTTTTTAGAGTTTGTATGTTATAACTTGGTTGCCTATTTCGGATCCTGTTGGCTAACATAGTGTCCGGCTTGTTGGCTTTCTCGAAAAATTTCCTCTTTGTCCAACTTATATCTCTCTCGGCCTGGGACGTGAGGAGAAGATTAAGCTCAATTCTTATATCTTTCAGCTCCTTAAGAATATCCTCTCCACCTGATCGGCTATGTAGTGCGGAGAGTTCATGTAGCCTCTGATATAGCTGTGTCAATTTCGCTTCTCTTTGCCTTTTACGTCTTGCTGCGAGACCAATCAGTGTTCCTCTGATTGTGGCCTTGTGAGCCTCCCACAACATGTTGTGGGATTCCACAGTGCCTGAGTTTGTAATAAAAAATTGTCTGATCTCGTCTTTGATTATCTGCGCTAATTCTGGAATTTTAATAAGGGACTCGTTTAGTTTCCAGTTTGCTCCCGGGCTAACCTGCCTAATTTGGGTGCATCTTAGCTCTATAGACGCATGATCCGACCATGTAATGTCATGTATAAGGGTGTCGGAAATTTGTGGGACCATTCTACTCGATACAAAGAAGTGGTCCAGTCTGCTATAACTGTCATGTGGATGTGAGTAGAATGTATAAGAGCGCTCGCCTGGGTGTTGTTCTCGCCATATGTCTACCAGACATCCCCTACGGAGCCCTTCTAATAGCTCTCTGGTTCCTGCCTGTCTCCTCTTCTCCTGTCTCGGCGATCTATCTATGCGCGGGTCTAAGACTTTGTTAAAATCACCCGCTAGTATCACGTTACCAATTGCGCAATTTTGTAATTTAAGAAAGAACTCTGAAAAAAAATGGGGATTATTTTCGCAGGGGGCATATATACACGCCAATGTAACTTTAGTTTGCTGTAGGGTGCCTACTATAATAAGGTATCTACCGTCTGGGTCTCTTTTTATCTTCTCCAACACGAATGGGATTCTATTATGAATCAAGATAGCCACTCCCTTTGTCTTTTCTTTGGCTGAAGCCAAATAGAATTTCCTATATTGCTTGTCTATATAACTCGGGTTCTTATTACGGCAATAATGCGTCTCCTGAAGGAATAGAACGTCAGAATTTCTGCGCTTGAATTCAGCAAACGCTTTTCTGCGTTTTTGGGGGGAATTAAATCCCTTGACGTTCTGGGATATAAATGATAATGTCATCGTTGTGTGTGTGATGATTCTGCGTATGTGTATAGGTTTCTCCTCTTACCCGGGTTGTGGTGGCCCGGCGGCCAATGGAAGAGGATCTGTAGGTCTTGTGTTGCTATGTTTTCTGTTCTGAGGGTACCTGAGGGGGGGGAAGGGAAACACAAAAGGGGGTGACAGGGGACATATAACCTTGTTATAGTAATAAGGGAAACCCATTTGGTCTTTGGAGACCTGTGGTTTGCTGCCCGGGAACACCGCTCCGCTTCCGGATGTTCCCATTTCCCCAAATAGGGTTGTGGGAAGGCATCCAGCTCGCGGCAGCCCAGGTCTTTGATTAGACTGTGGCTTAAGGCCACATTCCAACCCCAGAGGCACATGCCAACAGGCACTAGAGAGGGCAGACTCCCGCCCCTCCGCCGGCAGCAAAATGAAAACATTTTTTTTAGCATACAGCATATAAACAGCATGATAATTTCAACTTTAACTCATCTTGTTATCTGGTACCAAACTCCGGTTGATCCCAACCGTTTACTGTTTAGCTTTTATTGTTTTTATTCTTCAGATTTTAACTGGCTACCCTATCCCTATATGTTCAGCTCATCCCCCCTCCCCAGTAGGGGAGTGCGCGGACCCCTCTGGAGTACTCCGGTGCTCTGTGCAAGCCGTCCGATGCCTGCTTTAGTCCTCGGTGCTGGGACAGCTCGTAACCTGCGCGTCCCGCGCCAGAGTCGCTGCCAATGACGTCAGTTTCCGAGCGCCGGCCTCTCGCGGGAAGATATTCCTCGACGTCAGCTGGGGGCGTGCGCAGGTCTGGCAGAGTCTTGTGGCTGGTGTACGCGGTCCCGATGGGCGGGGTTACCTGGAGCTCCTCACATGCCCGCCTGAGCGTTCTCCGCCATTCTGCTCCGTCCCTTCTCCTCCGTTTTCTCCCGCCGAGCTACTCTTGGAGCCTCGTGGAGCCTTATGAAGCCATCTTGGTAAGTTTACAGACTAGGCAGATTTTGCCATGTTTTTTCTTCCTTTGTCTTTTTCTAGCCAGTGGGGCACATTCCATCCGCGTCAAAGCATTCGGGGGGGGGGGGGGGGCTGTGTTGTGGCCCCTCTTACTTGGGGCTGTAGCTTGGGAGGGTATATAGTTCGTAAACTTTTTAATGCAAACAACTGGTGAACGAAACTGAGAACTTTGGTGACCAATCTTCACCCCGGTCTCGAAGGGCCAGCTTTTGTTTGTTGTTGTCCGGATGGCTGTCGCACCTTTTCCCATTCCGTCCGTCGGGTCACTCGTCCAGCTGGGGCGTCAGACTGCGGTAATGCATTAGGATATCCCAGCTTGGCCAGGAACCCAGGCCCCTCTGCGATATGTTTAAGGACGTGTGACCTGCCATTTTGCAGTACAATCAGGGCAAAGGGGAAAGCCCAACGGTAGCGTACATTTTTCTCCCTTAGGAGTCTAGTGACTGGTTGCAGGGCTTGACGCCGCCCCAGGGTGATTGGAGAGATGTCTTGGTATATTGACATCTCTGTGCCCTCAAATTTGATCGTGGGGGTGGCCCTGGTGAGTTTACATATGTCAGCTTTGGTCTTGAAGTGGTGCAGTCTCATGATCACATCTCTGGGGGGGTTATTGGGAAGTGGCTTGGCCCTCAGCGCCCTGTGACATCTGTCCATTACTAGTTCGGATTCTGTTTTTTCTGGCATTATAGATGTCATCCACCGATTTATTAATAGCTCAGGGTCCAGGATCTCTTCCGGTATCCCCCGTATCCTCAGGTTATTTCGCCTGTCTCTGTTCTCGCTGTCTTCGTGGCGTTCTTCAAGCTCCGCTACCTTTCTCTCCAGTATTGTAACTCTGGCGTCTGTGGCGGTCTGACAGCGGGTGGATTCGTCCATCTTCTCCTCCAGGTCGTTTGTGCGGGCTCCTATGCTGTGAATGTCTTTTCTTAGAGCGTCCACTTCTCCGCGGAAGAATGTCTTTAAATCAGAGAGGAGTTTGGCTATTTCTTTCTTCAGAGCACCCGTCTGTTTCTCCGTTATCGCGTCCATCTCTGGACCGGAATCAGATTCGGATGCCGCCATGCTTTCTTCCTCCTGTATCTTTTGCGCTCCCACAAAGTATGAGCGCACGTCTTCCTTCTGTTTTGATTTTCGTCTGGTAGCCGCCATGAGACTTTATGCCTGGGTCTTATGCCTACTAAGTCCTGTTGTTCTTGTGCGCTTCTGATGAGTTTTATTATGCTTTTTGATGTGTTTACTGCCGGCAGTAGTCGGAGCGATCAGGTTAAGCTGCCATCCCTGTTCCTGCCGCGCATGCGCCTCCTCAGGGGGTATACACTTAATGACGAGGTAGTCCTTTATATACCCTCACTAATTAAATACCAATTATGAGTCTAAAAACAAACACATATTGTTTTTTTAACAATCTTCAGGTAGAATACAAAATTCATACGACATTCAGTATGCCACAAACGGAGATAACCATGTACTAATAAAGAAACTAAAGATATTCCAATACGAAAATGAAATTACAGTACATATCCATATGTGGAAATGCATATGGCAATAGGATGATAATCAACCACTACCAATAATGCATCACCATACACAGCATATCAATAAAGCACTAAAAATGCACCAGGGGAGGGGGGTATATAGGTATAAGAGTATACTCCAAAACATACAAACCATTATTATATCATTGAATCCAACAAGATAATTGGATCAACTGGAATAATCATAATGTCAATAATGGAATATATTATTGACACAAATCAAATATAATTTGAATGTGAGGGACATGAGCTACATGTAGATATTATACATGGGAATATGTTTAGAGTGAACTTGAGCCACTTAAAAAGTGAGGATAAATGCATGACTATAGAAAGCTGGTACAGAATGACACACTAATCCCTAAGGAATGACCCTCAGATCGAAATCCAGATTCAGACCCAGGGAAGATGCAGTTTTCAATTGGTAAATCCAATATGGCTCCCTTTTCGAAATTTGTGTCACTCTGTTCCCACACCTCCAATGCGGTGAGGGGCATTCTATGCCCAAACACTTCAAACCCTCTGGGTCTGGAACAGATTTTTAGGAATCCGCAACGAGTTGCTAAATCCACGCATTGGATTCTACAAATCTGTCAATGGATTGTATCAAATGGCAGTTTTTGATGAATCCAAGTGGATTCAAATTTACCAAATCTGTTTGTGGATTTTACACTTCATAATGGCTTTTTGGGGGGGAAATGCGAGAAAATCAGATTGGGGTGGATTCAACCATCTCTATATAGGCCCTATGGATAGATACACATGGATAAAAGGTACCCATGTAAATAATGGAAATTTTAGGGCCTGGGTATGTGACGTTCAATCAGTGTAAATGGAGAAGAGTCCGTAGAATTGACATGTGATCTTGTGCAAAGTAGCCCATCTATATCAAAAACAGGAAAATCTAAAGCAGAAATATTGTTTATAGACCAAGTATTGTTTAAGATCTTGACATTAAAAGAAGTAGAACAAAACCATACATGGGATATATTAGACACTAGATTTATAATAACATTTATTTATAAAAAAATATTTATTTATAAAATGTTTTACCAGGAAGTAATACATGGAGATTTACCTCTCATTTTCAGGTATGTCCTGGGCATAGAGTTATGATGACAAATAATACATGGTTACCAATACATAGTTACATTAAGTGAAAAGGGTTATACATTATATACAAGACATTGCATGCACAGTTAAGATAATATATATTATAGGCATATGTAACAGTCACAGACTAGATTAAAATGGGAAATATAGGTAACAAGGAATTCCAAGGATGTCAGGGTAATACTGTTACTCACAGTGATGGACTGGATTATCCTAGAGGTGACGGTATCACCTGGTCTAGTGGAAATACAAGAAAATAGAGATCATTTACAACTTGCATGTACTACACAGTTAAGCTTATCCGTCTTTAATGAAATGGACAAGGGATAGTGAATTTCTGGGAAGCCTACTGTACTTCATGGATCACCTAATACGATAAAGAGGCTCAGTTGGGAAAGTATATTGGTCATTACAAACTCTAAGTTACAGCCTAGACAATCCAAGATTCTGTGAAAAGGGGAAATATCTACGTTGCATCTCTTTAGCAAATCAAAAAGGGAAATGTGGACATGCGTTAGTTAATGTAATTTCACCTAGAAACATTACTTGTAAAAATAAAATCTTCAAACCCTTGGATGGACAATGTATAACTATAGATGTCCAAAGGAACCGTCTGTCCACTCAAGGTTGACCCCCACAGCTAGTAGCCAAATAAGATAAGTGCAGAGCAGGAAAAAAGACCTTTTGAAGATGCGGGTAAGGGTCACTTGCAGACCTGCTTCCCATGTGGGGCCAGCGGCCGCAATTGCAGCAGCCCACGGATGGAGCTCACACAGCTCACAAGAGTCCGTCCCCTCTGTGTCTCCTGGTCTTGTGATACCTGAAAGGGTATTCACGCACTTCCTGCGCGACCACGATCCAGAAGCAACAAAGAAAAAATGATCGATATCAGCGCTGTTCCTTGGGATGACAGACTCCTTGAGAAAGGGCCAATTCGCCCGAAACATGTGGGAGGAGGTCTTTTTTGTTATGTTCTAGTATCTGTTTTATGTAGATTTAATAAATTGATTTTACTACCTACCTGGTGAGTCTGTCATCCCAAGGAGCAGCGCTGATATCGATCATTTTCTCTTTAATGTATAACTATAGTTTGGAAATGTTATGTTTCTGAATAGAAAATTTCAACTAGATTCCCTCAGTGCAAGGAACATCTTATGAATATCGTTAAAGGTATAAAACAGTGGTTTGGAGACAAAAACTAGCAATACAAACAGAAATAAAATAGGTTTAATAGAAGGATTCCTAGGAGGAGTAGGAAGCATAGCCAATAGTGTGGATATCAAGACTTTAAAATCTGAAGTTCCCTTACACCTCCACCGGGAATGCTTTTGCTCCTGTCTTGACTGAGATCTCTCTCTATGGTCCATTGTTACTCGGAAATCAGATCTTCTCTGGCTGCCTTTATAAACTTCCTGTTCCAGCAGCCAGATGCCTGTTTATACTGGTTCCTATTGCACAAGCTACGGTTCTTGCATGTTGCTGTGAGTTGTTCCTGTGTCCAAGTCCTGCCCTCGAGCTCTAGTCCTGTTATTGTGTTCCAGTCTTGTTCTTGCCTTTTCACTGCCTGAACGCTACTACTGACCTCAATGACGCCTTTCAGCTACCCTGGCCATGCCGTGATGTGGCTTGCAGGCTTATAACGCTTTGACCAAAGGGTTTAACTAAATAACCCTTACTCATGAGAATACTAATATAGCCCTGGTCCCCTTACCAGCGCGGGTCCCCGGCAATGGTAAGCTTCCCCGCAAGCCCCCATTTCTCCCTTTAGGTGCCGCACGGCCAGCGAAGGCGGTGCGGCGAGATAGCCGGCAGCAGGAGGCGCAGGGAGACTCCGGTGGCTCACCACAGGTTGGCACCGCCATCCGGGCGGGCACCGCCACGTTGGACTTGACCGCGCATGCGCGATCGCTTGCGCATGTGCGGACGAGTGCGGCGGCCATCTTGTGTGTGGCAAAATGGCCGCACATGAGCAGCAGAATGCCGGGAGTTGCGGCGGCCATCTTAGAGGTTGCAGACAAAGCGCAGGGCAATATAGAACGGCAGGAAGGCCCCCTAGAGGTTGCGTATGCACAGGAAAGTGGCACGGCGGCCACTAGGATAGCGCAGGCGCAGATAAGAAAAGGTAGGCGACCATTAGAGAGGCGCCCATGAGGTCTCCATAGGCAGGAGCCTCCTTGGGAACTACAGTTCCCAGGAGGCATAGCTGCAGGCAGTCAGATGTTTTAGCTTAGCCAATAGGGCTGAGGAATCCTCCTGTTAAGGGTTAGGATCTACTTAGGGATATTATCAGGCTTGCAGGAAGGAAGTGACTCAGGGAAGGGAGGCAGACAGGGGAGGAGGTAGGTGTGCAGGGTCAGGGACCAATGCACTAGGCCAGAGTACCCTCCCCAGGCCCCAGATAGCCCTGAGTCACCAGTGAGTTGCTGCAGCTAGGGACAGACCCAAAGTAGGGCTGCTGCCACCTTAGCTGAGCAGGATAGCTAGTTGCAACAGTGTTGTTTTGCAGTGCAGCCAGAGTAGTTAGCTGTGGCTGTTTCAGAGAGGCCCCTAATTGCGAAGGGGGGGGGGGGTGTTTTCTATAGTATACACAGTGTATGAAATACTTATTATAGGGCATACTGTAGCCCCTGCCGTCTCCAGTGAGGGGCGTCATGCAACTGCAATGTGTACTGTAACCGGCAATGGTGTGGAGGACGTGACAGCACGGTAAGAGTGGAGACCACCTGTTCAGAGAGAAACGAGTTTGTGACGTGCACACTGATTTTATGCTACATGTGAGTGCATTAGCTCTCTTTTGAAAAATGTTACACTTTTAATAAATAAACTACAGTAGGACTGCTCTGTCTCTCTCTCTCTCTCTCTCTCTCTCTCTCTCTCTCTCTCTCTCGTTTTATTTTCATCTAATAAAATATATTATCTGCAATGTGACTGCTGAGTAATGACATTCCTATTAAAATATTCTTATAATCTCTGTCCAGGATAAAGATGATACATTTACTGGCAAATGTTTTAATGTACACAGGTGGGGAGTCTGACTATTGGCAAATGGCAAAAAGTCATATATTTTAGCATATACATTCATTTTTCTTAAGATATAGAAAATTACACAAACATAGTTTACTACAGCTGACACATATCTAGGCTCAGTAAATACGTTTTCCACATTAAATATATATTTTCCTGAGTACACAGATATGATTCATATGAATTATATGAATACCTCACAAATCTTTGGGGTATTCAAACTAGGATTTCCCATCAAAGACAGAACCATCGGTGTAGATTTGTAAGTAGGCATGTTTCCAAGGTGTGTACATTTTACAAATGGAGTTTTCAACCCAGCTTTAAAATACGGCATTTGAGAGGTCAAAAGAAACTAACCCTGAACATGAATCTAAGAGAGACGCTTTTCTCTGGCATTTACTGTACACATCCCTGTTAGTACTACATTCACTAGCATGGAGATGTAAAATCACAAGGGTTGAAAGGGCTTTGGCAAAATGAAGTCCAAGAAGAAGTATGAAAAATGGGAGGATCGAGTTTAACCAAAAAGTGAAAGACAAAAATGAACTATGTTACATTACACAAACCTATACTAATGCCTTGGAATATGGAAATATATGAACTCAAAGCGTGGCTGCATCCAGTAATAACTAGAAGTGGTAAATACATGAAGATGTAAGACCTGCCTATAGGAAAACATAGTAAATACTGTAGGACAGGTGATACACAATCGGAAAAAAATAAATATCAACATAATGATGTTGCCCTCTTTCCCTTTTGCCAAGACTGGTCTACTAGTGCAGCATATACCTGCAGGCTCACAGAGATCTGAGCCTCCACCACTAGGAGCCTGGGGCAATGAATATATTAATTGGCAGCGCCTCCACCTGCCCAGGATCCCAATACTATGAGATAACCCCAGACAGGAAATAGTAACAACAGCTCTTAGATTAACTTGATAACCTTTACTGCAGGTGTTACACAGAATGCACATGAATAATAATCAACACGTTAACCATAACCCTTCCCTTCAGGATAAGCGTTGACCCACCACCGTGTATTCCCACACCATGGCCAATGTACCAACCCAGTCCCTTGGTCACTTAACCACTGAGTGTCCCCAAAGAACCCACCCCTAAGGCGTGATCACCCCTAAGGCGCCTGTAAGGTACCGGTATGTTTGTGCACTTATGAAATACCTGCCGGGCGCTCCAGCACCCGGACACGCTGACTACTTCAAAAAGGATCCGCCGCTCCACAAGGTCCTCAGCAAGATCCTGAACTCCACAGAAGAGGTTGGCCAGGTGGCAGTTCAATAGTCTGGTCCCAGATCAATAGTCTGGTCCCAGACTAGGAATATCAGATTACTCAGCTTCAGCAGATTTGTCCCTGACTGTTACTGAATACTACAGGCATGGTCCCTACGCAAAGGGCTGTCCCTACTGCAACCACAAGCTGGAGGTGACTCAGGGCATTAACTGGGGCCTAGGGGTACACTGACCTTAACCTTGGCGTCGCGTGCGCCCTCCCTCTAATGGCTGACGCTATTTCCCTCGTGCAGGCACGACCCTGGTAATGGCCGCCGCGACTTCCAATGCCTCCCGCGCATGCGCAACAACCCTCAAGATGGTGGCGCCCTCCGTCTGATCCCAGCGCGAGCCGTGGCGACGCGCTCGCTACCCGCTAGCAAGGTCCCCCGCTGCCGCGGAGGTAAGCACGGAGCACCCAGGAAAGGGAGCCTGGCTACATCGACAATAAAATAATAAGCCTATATGTAAATGGCGTGTGTGTGTAATTTAAATAGGTGCAGTCACACTTTAGGACATTTTAACCACGAGTCAAAAATTCAATACTCTAAAATAATCATCAGAAACATCCTTCTATGGATTCAAAATATAGTGAAATAAATATGGGGAAAAGATCTCTATCTTAAACATGTAAAGATGAGAAGGACACCAGACTCAGAAAAATTAAATTAGTATTGAAGCGTGTATATACAGAAACAACATACTTTAAAAATGTTTCTAGTTTAATACTGTATAGTTAGAATAGGGATAGTTTATTGCAATTTAATATACCCGGCTATCTTTAATTAATAGATCGTTGTTAAAAACTAGGTGGATGACTGCAATTAATAAGGTCAATGAGGGTGGATAGGATTTCTCTACAGCAGGGGTGAGCAAACTTTTTATGCCGAGCCCCCCTTTTCATTCATGAAATTTCTCGGGGGCCCCCCTGCCTGATGTAATCAAAATCACATTACGTCAGCGCACGTGAGCTGGTTCATCCAATGAGGGAGAACCAGCTTTGTAACGCCCCCGCTAGGCGTCTACAAAAAAACTATTTATAACAAATGACATCACTTAAAAATAAATATTATGATATTTGTCTAATAGCGTCCCCATTTCTGCTGTATTATTAATCTCTCTCTTCCCGCCACATCAGGACCTCTCTCCCCTCTTCCACAGTCTCACACTCCTCTCCCAGTCTCTCCCCTCCCTGTATTTCTCACTCCCCCTCCCTCCCCCCACTCTCTCTTTCCCTCCCCCCAGTGTGTGTCTCTCTCTCTTTCTCCCTCCCCCTAGTGTCTCTCTCCCTCCCCCCGGTGTCTCTATCACACTCTCCCTCCAGCCATTGTGTGTCTCTCTCCCTCCCGCCAGTGTCTCCCTCCTGCCAGTGTCTCTCTCCTTCCCTCCAGTGTCTCTCTCATCCCCATGTCTCTCTTTCACCCCCTCTCCCCATGCCTCTTTCCCCCCCTGACCATGTCTCTCTTTCACCCCCTCCCCATATCTCTCTTTCACCCCCCTCCCCATGTAGCTCTTTCACCCCCCTCCCCATGTAGCTCTTTCACCCCCCTCCCCATGTAGCTCTTTCACCCCCCTCCCCATGTCCCACTCACCCGCCCTCCCCATGTACCACTCACACACTCACCCCCCTCCCCATGTACCACTCACACACTCACCCCCCTCCCCATGTACCACTCACCCCCCTCCCCATGTCCCAGTCTCACACTCTCTCCCCATGTCCCAGTCTCACACTCCCTCACCATGTCCCAGTCTCACACTCCCTCCCCATGTCCCAGTCTCACACTCCCTCCCCATGTCCCAATCTCACACTCCCTCCCCATGTCCCAGTCTCACACTCCCTCCCCATGTCCCAGTCTCACACTCCCTCCCCATGTCCCAGTCTCACACTCCCTCCCCATGTCCCAGTCTTACACTCACCCCCCCTCCCCATGTCACACACACTCACCACGCTGATGCAAGAAGGAGATGCAGCTGTGTAGCTGTGTAGCACAGCGCCACCTAATTGCCAAAAGAGAAATTGCAGCTACAGACGGCTTTTTTGTCTGCTCCTGGCAAAATCGCCGCCTCTGCCTGCGCCCTCCCTAAACAATCTTGTGCCCCCCCCCCCAGTTTGCGCACCGCTGCTCTATAGTGTTTGGTTATTTAAATATCCATGTAGTTAGAGGTGGTTAGAAATATTGAATAATTGCAGTAAATATTATGCCAGGATGCGATTAAATTATTTATTTATTTATAAAAGGTTTTACCAGGAAGTAATACATTGAGAGTTACCTCTCATTTTCAAGTAAGTCCTGGAATTGGAAATATGGTATTGTAGATAATACAAATGTAGGTAATACAAGTGTAGCAGCCTTGCTAATTTGGCCTTAGTGATTCCTGGTCCTTACAGGGAGGTAAGGGGTTAATTCTTCCTTTGGCCTTAGTTGTTGCACTTTTTGTGTATTTATGTTTCAAGTTAAAGGTTAGTGCCTGGAACCGCCTTATTCTGAGAGGCCAGAGAGTCGCCTGATATGAGGTGATTCTACTATAATGTTTGGCCCATCCTTTTATCTGCCCAGCAACAGGGGTGGGGAACCCAGGTTAGAAAAGCTAGGGTTCAGCCATTTTTGCCTCAGATCACCAGGTACCAGAGGAGGGGTCTCCAGGCTCTCCTAGGAGGACACTTTATTGTTATTGTAAGGTGAGGGGGGCCTTAGAGACCAGTGTGCCAGAGTAATTACACTACAGTAGAGAGTAGTTCCCTACTGCAGGGTTTAAGGAAGAAGCCCTAGGAGGACTGACAGGAATTTCAGGGAATCAGTTTTCCAGATCTGTCCTGAGCAAAGTAAAAGGCTCTTATAGAGAGATGAGCTGCTACACATCTCATAGTGTGAGGAACTGGATAACCCGAGTCTTGAAATACTAAAAAACAGCCCTGTTCATCTTCAAGTTGAAATTCAATTAAAAGTTAAAAGTTCCTGGCGCCCTCTATTTTTGTTCTTACTCCTTGCCAAGAGCCTGCACAGACCTACAGCACACTGAGAAGAACCAGGTAACTGCTGAGCACCACACACCTACAAGTATATTTCTATTTAAAAGAGACAGTACTACCATTTTGACTATGTTATATTTTTGGTGTTCACCCTATCCTTCAGCCGGGGGGGGGGGGGGGGGCAGATAGGGGGGATATACGCTATCCACAAGTTATCTGGGAGATATTCAGTCTGTAAATCTGTGATGTTTTGTGTATGATATGTCATTTTGTATGTTGCACTTACTTTGTTATGTATCTTTGTGATGTATATATATTCACATATATGTAAATCATATGAAATATTATGCCCTTTATAACTGGTTGATTAAGTGGGCATATTCCTCTTAATGTAACACATACTGTAAATAACATGAGGTGCTGTTACAATATCACAATGGGGTTTACACGGTGCAGGTGTTAGTCATGGCGGCGTTGTACTCAGGGTTGCCATGATGATTACAAACCGGCATGACATCATGACGCTTATGCGGCAGTAGTGGCTGTCAAAAGGTGGAACACTTTTGCAGCAAAAGGGGGATGCACCGATACAAGGTACACAACTTAATAAGTTATTTAGACTCTTGACATAGGGCTGCTGCCCGAAACGTCGAGTCTCTTCAGGTGAGTGTGTCAGCTATGTACAGTAAGTGTTTTTTCAGATTTTATTTTATTTAGTAAAAAATAAAGACTGAAAGACTGTTTCTATTATCTCAATTACTAGATCTCAACCACGCCTAGTCTGTTGACACCTAATTAGAAACTCTGAAGCTGATATACTGTAAGGTGTATTGGGGTTTATTTATTTTTTTGCGAATTTGGCAGCGCTTCAAATCCAGGAGTTCCTTTGACCCGCCGATTTTCGTGGATAACTCTCCAAAAGTGAAATCCACAATTGTGGATTTTTGTTTTCCATAGGCAAGGAAAAATCTGTTCCCCGATCCTGAATTCTAAATCCGTCTGCAGATTGTTAAACATGAACCAGAAAGAGAGAGAAAATATTTGCACCTGGATTGAAAACTGGTTGAAGGATAGACAACAGAGTTATCGGAAATGGAAGTATTTCAGGTTGGGCTAAAGTCGTAAGTGGAGTACCTCAAGGATCGGTATAGGGACACCTGCCTTTTAATATGTCTATGAAATGACCTTGAGTTTGACATAGAGAGCAAAGATGGAGTCTTTGCTGATGCCATTAAATTGTGTACTGAGGAGAAAAGAACCCCCAAGTGAAGCACTCTTGCACTAGATTGACATGATTATTTAGTTAAAAATATGATTTTATTAGAAACATAGTAAAACAATGGGGTATAAAATAGGATTAAACAATTGACAATACGCTGATTTCCCTTGGGGACAGGGTAATCCCTGGGTTGGTAGGTATTGTTAGTGTTGCTTGAAAACACAAGCCCCAAGTATCCTTATATCAGGAAGCCTTGGGGAAAGCTTATATGAGGGATTTAATGCAATCCTTATATGTTGTGCCAGGTATACTTGTTGTGCAATTGATGCATTAGTGTTGAAATGACACTGCATATTGCTAATTGATATAGATAGCCTAGTATTAGCAGTGAAGTGTCATATCAATCTTGATACGATAGTGCACCTGTGTTATCTAAGGGGTTAAGTAATCAGTTGACAGAACTGCCCTATAGAGTAACGCCAAATAGCAGCTTAGGTCTGGTATGTAGATCCTAATGCTAGGATGTTGATTGCAGATGTAGCCAGGTACCCCCTCGGTCTCCGTGTGTGCCGGAGGGGCGGCGGAGTCAGCGGTGATCTCCGCGGCGGAGGGTCGCCATGTTGGCTGTGCTCGCGCACTTCGCAGAGTTGCGCATGCGCAGTAGCGGCGAGCGCGAGTAAGGGGTCCTTGCGAGAAAGGCAGGCAAGGGGCACCTTGCGGCGGCCATTAGAGGGATAGGGACAGCGTGAGTGCGGAGCGGCGGCCATTATAGAGAGAGCACAAGGCTCCCTATGTACAAGACTGTAGGCAGGACTACAATCCCCATGATGCTCACGGGCAGTGACACCACTTGATACCAGGGAACCAGTGAGGCTGCAGGATTCTCCTGGAAGAGAGGAAGGACTATTGCCTGCTGGGAGAGGAAACAGGCAGTGCGGATCAGGAGCCTGAAGCTGCAGGTTAGATCCACGGAGCAGTGCTCCAGGGATTAGGGCAGATGTTCAATCCCCAGGGCCCAGTTAGTTCCCTGAGTCTCTGTAGAGGTGCTGAGAGTGCTGTATAGGGAAGGCCTTATTGCAGGGACCTTTTCATATAGTTTGAGAGAGGAAATGCTGCAGGACATTGCCTGATTACCAGCGCAGCCTGAGAGTGCTGGTGTGCCATCTGCTCCATAACAGAGACAGTGTGCAGTGGATCATCCGGCTGGGGATCCCTCCCCTGTGGAGTCAGAGTGTTCACCCCTTCTGCAGAGAGCAGCGGAGCACGGCGTGGGATCACGTGACGGTGTTGCAGAGTTACCAAGGATTATCCTGGTTAGGACCATAACCAGGAAGGTATTACGTTAACGTGCACCAACGGGCCTTCTGCAGGGTGATTGCAACTACACACGTGGGTTCTTTGGATAAGGCTTATTTATTTTAGCCTTAAAAACATACAGCACTCCAAAACAAATAGCTTCTCATCAGCAAACAAAAGAAAAATAGCTTATCTTCAGCATGTAAACGAAACAGGTTTTCTTCAGCATGCAGGACACAACATGGTGAAAATATAAGTGCAATATAGCGCTCATGCAAACAAATTAATACAATTTACAAAATATACAATATATAAAAAAAACCTGTGATACAAAGTCCAAAAGGTAGTCCTGGAGCTGCCCAAAAGGTTGTTCTGGTATCTCCCAACCAGATATAGAAATGTGGAAGGAGAACCTCCTGTGGCGCTGAGGCAAGGATAGGAATATAGTTGTGGATAAAGATCTTCTCTTAGGCTAATACCTCAAGATAGGAAGACAAGATGTACAGAAAACACTGCAATAGTGCATTACCCGGGGACAAAATTGTAAAGAGAGCAATTTAATATAAAACAATTAATTATAAAACAATTGAACCAAACATTGTATAATGCAATATAAAAAACTTTCCTGTGCTTGTGCACTTGGAAGATGAAACTTGCTCCGCCTTGATAAAAATTGAAATCCTACTCACCAAAGGTGACAAGGACATGCACATTTGTTTTAGGGTCTTTTCGCCAGGTATAACGCTCGCCGTGGGGTGAGATAAGCCAGTCACTGGGGGAGGATCGCCTTCTATACTCGGAGTCTGCTTGCTGCCAGAGTCTGGTTGATCGGCTCCTCTGCTGACGTCACCACATGGATATCACTGCTACGGTGTCCCTGCGATGCCAAAAAACCTCCAACGCGTTTCGAAACTCCTAATAGTGGATTTCTTCGTCAGGGATAGATGCTGCATGGGTCTGTGCTTCTATATATACCCCAGTTCATTCAATTATGGTAATTGTTAATTACTTTAGATGACACCCAGTAAAGAGTCCTCTGATAGAACATGGATGTGAATAGTTCTCTAATAGAACATGAATGTAAATAGCATCAAAAGGTAACAGAAGGTAAACAAATTTAAATGATTTTAAATATAATTGCAATATTGATCAATATTGAATCATGGATGCCCAGATTACGGTTCATAATTTATAGGGGGAAATTAATAAAACCCTCCTTCATAATAGACACTAATTAAATGAAGTGTAGAACAACGTACCTGTGCTAATAAGTCAATATATCAATACCTCAATACAATTCAATTTGCTACAACATATACAGCGATACACAACAAAATACATCAAAATCAAACGATCTAATGCTTGAATATAAATATGCAAATACAAAGAATAATATATATTTTTAACAACATATATAGTTACCAACATATATTTAAACAACAAATTGCTTAGCACCTATTGAAGAGACAATATATATCAGGTAGGAACCATAAGAGAATAACTTACAATGTACTATTTATCACAGTGTTGTGTTATTATAAATAAATAATATTGTGAATTTCTCATAATGAATTACTACAATATTATTAGTTATAAGTGTGAATAATATAAAAGGGTGAAATTAAAATAAAGATAAAAATAAAAACGAACTTAATGATATTTAGCAGGCAAATACATATGGTGAACAGTGACAATCAGAAGTGTGATACTTTTAACACTTGTCGGCAGACAAAACCACTGTTCATTTATATGTAATATTATTTAAGGAAAGCTGATAGGTCAAATTCAATGTTTAACCCCTGTGGACTAAGCGTTTTTAATTCAAAAATCCAAAATGATTCTCTTTTGGAGATGAGATTCAATGTATCTCCTCCTCGCTTGCAGAATGTGGGACATTCGATGGCTTGGTATTTCAGTCCTGCTGGACTTTGTGCATGTTTTATTTTAAAGTGGAGAGATACATTATGGGAATCAAAGCCCCTTTTAATATTGTATATGTGCTCCCCTAATCTTCTTTGCAGTGTTCTACCCGTGCGGCCCACATACTGTACTGTAGGCCGCACGGACATTCCAAGAGATATATAACAACCTGATATATATTGTCTCTTCAATAGGTGCTAAGCAATTTGTTGTTTAAATATATGTTGATAACTATATATGTTGTTAAAAATATATATTGTTCTTTGTATTTGCATATTTATATTCAAGCATTAGATCGTTTGATTTTGATGTATTTTGTTGTGTATCGCTGTATATGTTGTAGCAAATTGTATTGTATTGATATATTGACTTATTAGCACAGGTACGGTTGTTCTACACTTCATTTAATTAGTGTCTATAATGAAGGAGGGTTTTATTCATTTCCCCCTAAGGGGAAAGGGCTGTGAGCCCTGCCTCTCTCAGAGATTTGAGGACCGCTTTCAGCCTATTTATAGTGTTTACTATAAATGACAATGTCATCTAGGTAGGCTGCGGCATAAGTCCTATGGGGTCTCAGCACCTTATCCATGAGTCTCTGAAATGTGGCTGGTGCTCCATGCAGTCCAAATGGCATTGTCACAAACTGGTATAAACCCATGGGAGTGGCAAAGGCTGTTTTGCACTTGGACTTTTTCTCTAAAGGTATTTGCCAGTATCCTTTTGTTAAGTCCAGCGTGGATATATATTCCGCGTTACCAAGGGCGTCAATTAATTCGTCCACCCTTGGCATCGAATATGCGTCAAACTTGGATACCGCATTGACCTTTCGGAGATCCACATAAAATCTTACCTTCCCATCGGGTTTAGGGACCATAACTAGTGGACTACACCACTCACTGCATGATACCTCAGTCACTCCTAAGTGTAACATTTCTTGTACCTCCTTCTCTACCAGGGCCCTACGACTTTCAGACAACCTATAAGGACGGGAACGTACTTTTACCCCAGGTGCTGTCTCGATCGCATGTGAAATTAAGTTAGTTTGCCCTGGTAAATCAGAAAAAACATCATGGAATTGTGTAATAATTGCTAACAAATCCCCTTTTTGTTCAGAGGACAACTGTTTACCCATTGGGATTTTATCGTCACCCACGATGTTCTCCCGTGGGGGCTGAGGACCCAAGTCCGTTTCCTCCTCCACCGGGTGGATGAATAGAGACCGCTGCATCTTCCAGGGTTTCAGCAAGTTCACATGGTAAATTTGTTTACCTTTCCTGGACCCTGGTATAGCGATCTCGTAATCCACATCACCCGTGCGGCGGAGTACTTCGAATGGGCCCTGCCATTTGGCCAGGAGTTTACTCTCGCAACTGGGTAATAATAACATCACCTGGTCTCCCGGGTGAAACACTCTCATGCGAGCATTCTGATTGTAATGTCTCTCCTGACTGTCCTGGGCTGATCTAAGATTCTCGATAGCAAAATGGCCGACCACATCTAGGCGCTTCCTAAGTCTAGTACATATTGCAGGGTATTCTTAGAAGGGGACCGCTGTTCATCCCAGGACTCCTTTAGGAGGTCTAGGATACCCTGGGGTTGGCGGCCATAGAGCAGTTCAAATGGAGAGAATCCCGTGGAGGCCTGGGGAACTTCCCGCACTGCAAACAGCAGAAAAGGGAGAAGTTCATCCCAGGCTCTCCTCCCTGAATCTACAAATTTCCTCAGCATCCCTTTTAGAATTCGGTTAAATCTTTCTACCAATCCGTCAGTCTGTGGATGGTAGACCGATGTCCGAACAGACTTTACCTCTAGTAATTTTAAGACATCCTGCATCAGTCTAGCCATAAAATTTGTACCTTGGTCTGTCAACATAACCTGGGGAAGTCCAACCCGTGAAAACAGTTCCCACAACTTGTTGGCTACTTGCTTCGCCGTTGCTTTTCTCAGGGGAAACGCCTCAGGTTATCTTGTTGCATAATCAACTATTACAAGAATAAACCTGTGTCCTTTCGCAGAAGGTTCTAGAGGTCCTACCAAGTCTACCCCAATCCTCTCAAAGGGAATTGACACCAAGGGTAGAGGAACCAAAGGGGCTGGTTTTTGTCCCTTTGGACTAGTTAGCTGGCACTCCGGACATGCCGCACATAACTTAGCAATATAACTATGCATCCCTGGCCAATAGAATCGGGATGAAATACGGTCCAATGTTTTATCCCTGCCTAGGTGACCACCCCAAGGGACAGTATGGCTAGAGTGAACACAGATTTAACAAATGCCTTGGGAACCAATATCTGTCTGGTGACCTCCCCTGTTTGTGTCTGCCTATTCACCCTATACAGGATATCATTTGATAGCTCAAAATGAGGGAATACTATCACCCCCTGTGCATTCTAAATTTGCTCATCAATTTTTACCACCTTGTCATACTGTCTAGCAAGGACTGGGTCTTCCCTTTGCCTCTGGCGAAAAATCAGAGAGGTATAGGTCTGGTAAATCTCCAGGGCCCATATCCCCCTCCCTCTGGCCATCCCCAGTCATCACTTGTGACTTCTGGCTATTAGAATGGCCACCTTGAGACCCAGATTTCTGCAACCAGTCTGTTTGTCAGAGCGTCTTTGATTCCGAGATTTTTGAACCCGGTGTCTACTGGAAAAAGGTCTGCCGAGAAGGGAAACAGTTTGCCAGGGTTCTCCTGAGCCATAGAATAAGGCTCCTCATGAGAGACTGGAGCCATTAGGTCCGAAAAGAAAGGCCAGTCCCGGCCGAGCACAACGGGGGCAGGGGGCCAAGGAGCGACTCCTACTTCGAGGTAGGCCTCCTGGCCTTTACCTGTTGCCGGATTTTGGCCGTCGGATACCACTTACATCGCCGTGTATACATTCTATACTCCATGGGGAGTCAAAAGAACACACGTTAGGCGGTAACAGTTCCTGGAAGACCAGAGTTTTCCCAGAGCCCGAATCTATAAGGGCCTGGACGGTTTTCTCCCCAACCTGGGCTGGAAGTAGCCAGGGCTTGTAATTTTCTCCAGTGAAGGCCGAGGCGACGGTCCTGCTGAAGGAGCAATCCATCTGTGGACAGTCCACGTGCCGGTCGCCTTGTTCACTGCAGGCGTAACATGGAGAGGGTTCCCTCGCAGGAGGGTGCTGCGGATAGCGCTCCGATGGACTGGATACTGGAGACCAGGCATCTGGTTGGTCCTGTGGGCGACGTCCTTTGAAGTTCCTCTAATTTGGCGGCAAGCCGACATCAGGAAGGGGATGAGGGTCTCGGTGGGGACCAGCGTTTGGATTCCGCCCTTGCCAGAACGACTGCTCCTTCCGTTGTACTTGGCGGTTGCTTATGAACGGGTCGTAGGTTCCCCGTTGATCTGACCTCCCTCTTTGGACGTCCGCAAGTGGCGGTGGAGTCAGATCCGTCGGGTTCAGGACACTCGGCCTGATCCTCTGCCCCAAGGAAGTTCTCCACGAGTCGGACCGCCAAAGCTAGGGTTTCAGCAGTGTGGTGTTTTACCCACGAGCGTGCGGAAGGGGTTATTATTTGTAGGAATTGTTCCAACACCACTTGCTCAAGAATTGCCTCCTTAGTGCACTCCTCGGGTTGTATCCAGCGCGTACACAAGTCCAATAACCGCTGAGCGAGGACCCGGGGTCTCATCTTAGCAGTGTACTTCATGTTCCAGAACTGCTGCTGGTAGGTCTCTGGGGTCAGACCTAAGCGATCCAGTATGGCGGCTTTTACTTATCGGTAGTCCATTGCCTGATCAGCAGGGAGGCCCTGATATGAGGCCTGGGCTTCTCCTATGAGGAGCGGGGCCAAAGCAGTGGCCCAGAGATCTGCAGCCCAGCCCTGAGCTTCGGCAACCCTTTCAAATGTCAGTAAAAAAGCCTCTGGATCCTCGTTCGGAGCCATTTTCCTCAGGAGAACCGGGGGTCTGTTTGTAGGTTCTGGATTGGCAGACCCCTGGAATTGGGTCAGCAGCCTGGCCATCCGCTCATCCTGTGCTGCCTGTAGTCTTTCATCTCTCTCTGCTTGTAGCCGGGCCTGCTCCTGCATTAACAGTCCCTGCTGTATGGTCTGCTCGCACAAATACTTTTTCAAAGCTTCTTCCTTTTTTCTCATTCTTGTGTGTGTGTGTGTGTGTGGCCCTTTAACTGCAGGGGCCTTTTGAAAATCCCGCACATCTGACACCATATGTTGCAGGGTACATGCAACTACACACGCGGGTTCTTTGGATAAGGCTTATTTATTTTAGCCTTAAAAACATACAGCACACCAAAAACAAATAGCTTCTCATCAGCAAACAAAAGAAAAATAGCTTATCTTCAACATGTAAACAAAACAGGTTTTCTTCAGCGTGCAGGACACAACAGTTCATCAAAATGTACTTTGCAAACAGACCTTAAATCAAGCTGTTCTCTCTCCAGAGTTTTCAGGGTATTTCCTGCTTCAGTGTAACGATGCGCGGAACACGCCACCTGCGGCGTGTCCCTTCCTTACCTGTTTACTTCTGATCGCCGCCCTCTAGCTGCGAGTCAAGATCCTGTGTCTTTAAGGATTCTGAAGCAAGCAACGCCATCTTGCTTTCTGGCAAACCCTGCCCTCTTCCTCCTGACAGGAAGTAAGCCTCTCTTTGACTTTCTCTTTGCATTTAGTCTTTTGCTACCAGCCCTGGTGCCTGCTGGTACTCATCACATACTGTTCCTGCCTGGACCTCCTTGGGACCTTTACTTATCTCCTGTGGATTCCGGAGGACTGGGAAAGTCACTCTTATACTACTAAGGTTAGTTTACCGTCGGGTAGTGTAGGTACCTGCTTAGTAGGGTTCACCTTGACGTGGTAGCAGGCTTATAATTCCTTGGCCAATGGATTAGACCAAGCATGTCAAACTCAAATGCTAACAAGGGCCACATAAACAAGGTTTAAGTCTAGGAGGGCCGCAAAAAAAAAAAACTTACATTTTCATAGAAACGTAGGTTTATTTCGAAAAGTACTGCATGTGTGTGTGTGTGTGTGTGTGTGTGTGTGTTGTGTGTGTGTGTGTTGACCTCACTAACCGAACCAAAAAAAAAGCCAGACGTGAATGACTTCTGAACCCATTAACCAGTGTCAGGATGCCCCCTTTTAACAATTTCCAAAGCAGCAATCCGCCTGTGATCTTATCTGATCCGCAGTCCCTCAAGGTACTATACTGGAGGGGAGGTGTTCCCTACCTGTCTTCCGATGTCTCCTGCGTGAAACTTGAGTCAGATCTGGAAGAAAGCAGAATAGGTTATTTTGGTGTAGGTATAGTGCAGTTAAGATAAAACAGAGAAGAGTGGGTGAGGGTGACAGACAGAGGGTGGGAGAGAGAGTGGGAGAGAGAGAGAGAGTGGGAGAGAGAGAGAGGGGTGGGGGAGAGAGAGAGAGGGTGGGGGGGAGAGAGAGAGAGGAGTGGGGGGGAGAGAGAGAGAGAGAGGGTGGGGGGGA
>NC_134483.1:48033802-48121302 GCF_040206685.1 Ascaphus truei | reverse complement strand
AACTCTTCACTCATGTGCACGCGCCGAGCCCTCTGATACAGACGCTGTTATTAGACTCAATGACAGAGTGAGTCAGCGTTTTGGCTCGGTTCCTGCACTATATACTCCTGTAACACCCAATGGTCTAAGGGAGCCGTTCATTAAAGGGATTATACATATTTTACTGACAAGTTATTAACTACTTAAGAGCGTACTTACCTTGCTAGTGCCTTTTACCCCAACTGCACATTGCAGATCAGCCGCTATAACAGGGGTATCTAGGCATTTTCACTAACAACTGGTGTTCCTATGCATTGGTATGGGGGCGGTGGAGTTGGCGGTGATCTCCGCAGTGGAGGGCCGCCATGTTGGCTGTGCGCGCGCACTTCGCAGAGCTGCTATTTGGCGTTACTCTATAGGGCAGTTCTGTCAACTGATTAAGAAAAGAACAAAGAAAAGTCTTTTTGTTCACAGACGCACCAGATTCACCTCACCCACCCAGCGTACATCTGCGTTGCTCCAAAGGCGCACAGCCTGATGAGGGCCCCCCAAGAACTGCTCCCCTCTGCACAGGACCAGCGTGCTAAGGGTTAACATGTGCTTGTTCTTTGTTGAATTAGCAACCCCACCCACTGGAATGTTAATGAGCCAAGGGGACAAAGAAAAGATCTTTTTGTTCACAGACGCACCAGATTCAACCTCACCCACCCAGCGTACATCTGCGTTGCTCCAAAGGCGCACAGCCTGATGAGGGGCCCCCAAGAACTGCTCCCCTCTGCACAGGACCAGCGTGCTAAGGGTTAACATGTGCTTGTTCTTTGTTGAATTAGCAAACCCCACCCACTGGAATGTTAATGAGCCAAGGGGACAAAGAAAAGATCTTTTTGTTCACAGACGCACCAGATTCAACTCACCCACCTAGCGTACATCTGCGTTGCTCCAAAGGCGCACAGCTTTGCGCAGCCGAAGGGCAGCCAAAAGGCGTGAGCCATTTGCTGCCGTTCGCTGATGTTAGTTGATGTTAAAGTGATGTTGAAGCTGCTCTATTTCTATCTGAAACACATAAGCCCTTTATCCTCTGTACCCAATTTTCCAACTTTATCTGTCCATGAATGTCTATGAATTACCTGTATAACCCTGTTCTTTTATCGTAACATGTATTTTTTATAACTCTGTGCCCAGGACATACTTGAAAACGAGAGGTATCTCTCAATGTTTTACTTCCTGGTAAAACATTTTTATAAATAAATAAAATAAATAAATTAACTTAACCCCTTAGATAACACAGGTGCACTGTCGTATCAAGATTGATATGACACTTCACTGCTAATACTAGGCTATCTATATCAATTAGCCATATGCAGTGTCATTTCAACACTAATGCACCAATTGCACAACAAGTATACCTGGCACAACATATAATCATTGCATTAAATCCCTCATATAAGCTTTCCCCTAGGCTTCCTGATATAAGGATACTTGGGGCTTGTGTTTTCAAGCAACACTAACAATACCTACCAACCCAGGGATTACCCTGTCCCCAAGGGAAATCAGCGTATTGTCAATTGTTTAATCCTATTTTATACCCAATTGTTTTACTATGTTTCTAATAAAATCATATTTTTAACTAAATAATCATGTCAACCTAGTGCAAGGAGTGCTTCACTTGGGGTTCTTTCTCCTCTCAGTAAATTATCTAACCATGCCCCATTAGCACCTGCACTTAACTATATTTCATCACTCCATTAGTTAGCAGTAGCGGGGGTCTTACTCTATAGTCTGACATTAAATTGTGTAAGGTAGTAAAATCAGAGCAGGGTGTAATTTCTCTCTATGAAAGACTTGGATAGACTGGAAATTTGGGCATGTGAATGGCAGATGAAGTTTAATACAGATATTTTCAATCCAGGTGCAAATATTTTTACAGAGTCCAATTTGCTTTATTTTTTACACTATCCTCTTGTGTGAAACCGTATCAAAAGTCTTTGCAAAGGGATTTAATGGGATTAAATGGATTTAATGCTGCTTGTACAATCTATATAAATGAGATTGCACAGATCTGGTCTAATAAGATTAACATGTATAACATCCAGATAATACAAAGAATATTCGTCTACAAATATTATTGTGCTTACTTGTCAAACCACAGTTATAATGCCTAGAGCAGCAGAGGTGGCACCCATTTTCTTCTAACCCAGTAGAGCGAGGTTGCCCATGTTCTGTTCACCTTTAATTAATTTCCTCTGGCCTTAGTAACTCATAGCCCTCAGTACATATTATTACTTTGTGTTTGAAGTGCTTTCAAGGTTACAAATACAATAAACAAACTTGATATCCCTTGGAGATATGCTGTTATTAGACAGTGTGCACAGCAACCCATCAGCTGGTTTAGCTCACACTGCTAAGAGCTGCTGTTCTGAATAACAGAGATTGTGTGGGTTCAACTTCTGATCCTGTTGGGTCTGACACCATAACCCATTCCTAAGTGCCTTAGACTTGTTTAGCCAATAACACTCAGTGTGCTGTGGGAAGCAAGTGGAATCACTTCCTGCGGTTTGTAGAGTTTTATTTTTTTGTAAAAATAAAGTATTTCAATTCAGTATGTGTCTGACACTGGCAGATGGCACAGTGAATATTTCTGCCCCTAGTTTGTTATATCGTAGCCATTTTTTTGCATAACCGTCACGTAGCTTCCTTTAAAAGCAGACTACTCCAACTTCCTGGTTGACAGTTTAATGTTCCTTGTGGAGCACACCTGAGATACCTGTGAGATACGCTAATAGCCAGATTAGCTACTGTGAGTAGTGAGCAGTGAACAGCTCAAAAGTAGATTTGACAGTAATACTCCCTATCAGCTGTTTAGATCACACTGCTAGTGCTGTGGCCTAGAGTGAGTAGTAGGACCGTAACGAGCCCTTGAATCCGGTGCTAAATAAAACCCCACACATTAATGAATTAGAAACAAGCTATATGGTGATAAGCAAATTGCTGAATGTTTTTCTTCATCCATCTGTCTGTGAGTGTATCACTTTGTTAACAAGCTGAAACAGTGTGTGTGTATATATGCAAATATTGCCACTCAGACGAACAAGTGATTAGTGGTCAGCATTGTTTCTTTAAGCAACTGGCTCTGTTTGTTGAAAGCGCTACAGTATATTGTTGCTGGCATCTACTCACAGTTTGACGAAAATAGTAACCGACAGCCCTAGTGCCGCTAGTCTGTCTGTGAGAAAGAACACCTATTAAGGGAAGGTTGAAAGTAAATGTCCATGCACAGCAGCCGGAGTCCGGAGCCAAAGCAAGAGCCCACAGCACTGCCACGACAAGCCTCCCAGTCAGATCAGCTGTTTCACCAGGGAAACGAAGGGGTTTGGCAGCATATTCTGTAACCTCTGAAGAGGAAAGAACAATCCAGCGGCACAGACGCAGCTCAGCACAGCTCCTGATAGGATCAACCACTTGACCCAGGGAGACGAAGCATTCAGACATTAGAATGTACTCACTTAGAGCTTGACGGGTTGTTTCTGGTACGGCATGCATCCAGGTGATATTTTTTGGCTGTGCTCCGGTCTCTTCATTTTGAACAACCCTTTGCTGTGGCTAGAGCAGCAGTGATTGTGAGTTCTAGGCCTGTTGGATCTGACATTATGCCAGTCATTAGATTGGTGCATTAGGCTTATTATAAGCTCTATATAGTTGGTATGGAAATCCTTTAGGAAGTATGGGACTGGACTCCTTTAAATATAGTTTGCATACCATTAATATATCGCTCAGGGTGCTTCGTTTTCAGCATAGGCATGTCTCCCTAATTTGTTTGAGGGGATATATATATATACAACTGGCAACTGTTAAGAACATAGAAAAGTTTGCTCTCCCTCCCTCTTCCCCCCTCCCCCTCCCTCCGCCCTCCCTCTCCCTCTCTCCCTCCTTCCCTCTTCCCCCCCCTATACTTCCCCCCTCCCTCTCCCCCTATCCCCCTTGCCCCCCTCCCCCTCCAAAAATCTGTCTGGATTGCTGTCAATGGTGAATTCGAATGAATCCCGCCTGGATCGTCAAGCATGAAATCCGTGTGCGAATGAATTTTGGGAACCAAATTTTGACCCTTTCGACCAGCTGTAGTTGCATATTATTCTGTGTATTAAATATTGTGTCCACGTTTGGCAGCACTCATATCTGTGTCAGAATTTCTATTTAAGTATGTAATGGACCTAATAATAATTGAAACAATTTATAAGGTGTTATATAATAGTTATCTTTGTTTAGATATAAGGAATAACATACATACATTATTCTGACCAATGTTCGTAACAAGACACATAATAATTAAGGGGGATTGACCAATAAGGATGGTTTTGCCCTTTTCTGATAGTAATATATTTTCAGGATGCCAAAAAAAAGCGTTTTAATGGGTAAAAGTTGACTAATCTTATAGTATACATAAGTAATTTTGTTGTGTATAACAAAATGTAGAATTTCAAAGTATTTTTTTAATTAGGAATATGAACATTATAATTATAATTATTACCTATTATTATTAGCAATATATGTTAGCATAGATGTTAGCAATCTAAAGAAATGAATTATGCATTTAGGATTTCTAAAATAATACATATTAATTATCCCATTTTAAATATATATTAAATTAATAGTACTTTACTACTTAAATTAGTATATTTTCCATAATTAAATATAGTTAAAATATAAATATATAAAAAATATTTTAGAAAATATAATTAAGATTTTATCGTAAGTCATAAATATGTATAATAGGGAGTATAGCACTTTATTACATTAGTAGATTTATTAGATGTACAGATGCAGCGGTTTGGTTGGTCGTGCAGCTGCGAGAATGGCCTGGTCAATTGTGTGCAATGCCTTGACCGTCCGTGGCGCAGTGCATAGATGTCGGTAATGGCCCATCGGGATTAACACATCGGGGGTCCCTGCGTCTGAATGGGTCTGGCGCTGTGTGAATCCTACCGGGTTACACCTGTCTGTAAGAGACACGGAGTAAGAGTGAGACAGAATCAGTCACTCTCCCTGCGTGCCTCTTATAATAATAACACAGTATTGTAGCAGGGGGTCTCCAGAGCTGAATCACATTAATTTCAGGTCCGGTGACCCCCTGCTTCCCGCGTTACAGGCCCCGGTATGGGGTGCCGGTATAATAGCACATTTGCCCATTAAAAAATAAAACATTACCAAGACATTACCCAGCCAGCATATAGTAAATTAAAGTTGTACTTACCCCTGCCAGGATGAAGGCCGTCCTCATCCTCCTCATATTCCTCTGTGTCCTCCTCATCTTTTGTGTGCACTGACAGTAAAATAAAAAAAACTAACTACTGACCTGCAACACCTTAATCACCGTAGCGATTATTAACCACTATGGTAATTAAAGGGTTAACCCCCATCCCGCTACCCATCCGGGAGACATAAGCACCCTCCCATGGGCATCTACCCCCACCCTCACTCCCTCTACCAAATTGATTGTTACAGTGTTAAACCATAAAGAATTATTAATACAGAAAAAAATTCGATTTCTTTTGCATAATGTTAGATATGTTGCATATTAGATAGATAGATAGATAGATAGATAGATAGATAGATAGATAGATAGATAGATAGATAGATAGATAGATAGATAGATAGATAGATAGATAGATAGATATGTGTGTGTGTGGAATATTACTACTAGATATGTTCATAAAATTATAATTAAAGATAACAGTAAAAAAATAGATACATGATGATACTTGTGTCTAAATACTCATTGTGAAGGAGTGCCTAATCTGAACAAATAATAAATATTTATATAGTGAAAAAATAAATAACAAATGTATGTGAGTGCGGTAAGACTATTGATTATATACATAAGATTATCATTAAAGATAATAAATATTTATATGCTTGATTATTAAACTTGTTTCCAGACACTCATTCAGTCTGTTAGGTGCCAAGGTGTTCAGCCTAAAGATCCAATAGGTCTCCTGTCGACAAAGAGTGCCAAATCTATCACCACCAGAAGATATAGGGGGGAAACAGTATATTCTAGGCCCATCATTTTCAAAGAAGATATATCTTTACTGTGTGCCTTATAGAATTTTTTGGGAACACCATTCATTTGTGCACCATTAATAATACTTCTTCTATGTTCCAAAAAAAGAACATGAAGAGGACGCATGGTGCGCCCAACATAGCTAAGACCGCACCCACAAGTAATAAAGTAAATAACGGATTCAGTCCTACAGGTAATGCAACTTTTAACAAAGAAAATCTCACTACTAGAATAACACCCACATTCATTTTTAGTCAATAAAAATTGACAAGTAAGACATCAACTGAGATCTGACTCCAAAAGATTGTTCATGGTCCCAAGGCTCAACAAAGTATCCAGCCGCTTCTCCTCTTACCGTGCACCTCACAACTGGAACAATCTACCGGAGACTTACATAGCCGCCACCAGTCTAAATTCATTCAAAACTAAAGTTGTCTATCTTTTTAATCTGGTCTGTAATTGTTATATATGCCTATAACATATTATCTCTTACTGTGCATGTAATGTCTTATATATAATGTATAACCCTGCTTACTTAATGTAGCCATGTATTTGTCATCATAACTCGGTGCCCAGGACATACTTGAAAACGAGAGGTAACTCTCAATGTATTACTTCCTTGTAAAACATTTTATAAATAAATCTAGTTCGACCACATCTAAAATTTCCCATTTTAATTTCTGATTATCAGCAAATTACTTGTTCAAATGTTCAATCCATATGTCAGAGTTTACTTGGGGCTAATATTTTTTTTAACACTCTTGGCTTGGCGGAAAAATGTCACTTGATTTTTCAGAGATACTGTACAGTATGCGCTTTTAAAATTGGATCCCAAGCTAAAATTTTCCAGTGATTATTTAGAGATTTAGCTCTAAAATGACTGCTCAACTAGGGTTTGATTGTATTTCTTTGCAAGGAAACAATCCTTCAACACAATTTGCTGTTTTTCAAAATCACTGTCCAAAGAATAGTTTCTTTTTTTACTGGCTGTATGGTATATTTTGCAACAACTTTTTATGGTGGTTGCTATTTGCCTCTAGGTAACTGTTACATGAAATAGATTTGAAATGAACATCAGTTTAAATTTTAGAGTTCTCATTACAAATAAGAGGAGATACCAAAAACAGTAGATCTTGGGTTGATTGTATAAGTGAAAATTAAACCGACTGAATTAGAAAAGAATACTTAAAAAAGATCTAAAAGACTAATATCATCCCCATCCCAAATAATAAGTATGTCCTCTATTAAATGACCATAGTAGACCAGGTCCGCCTCCCCCGGGTTGTTGGACCAGATATTACTATCTTCTTAACAACCCATAAATACATTGGCATAACTGGGGGCGAACCTGGTCCCCATGGCCGTTCCACAAATCTGTAAATAAAATGAATCATTCAATGAAAAATAATTGTATTGTAATATGAGACCTATGCTATCCAGTATAAATTGTTTTTGAATGGGAGATAGACTCCTATCTTTGTCCAAGAAATATTGAAATCGCCTCAATGCCCTTAGAATGGTCTATACTTGTGTACAGGGCTTGTACATCACATGTTACCCATTTGTATGAAGGCTTTCATTTGATCTCAGAGATCGAGTCGATGATGTGAAGCGTGTCCCTAATATGTGACTTAAGACAGACAACCAGAGGTTGTAAAAAGTAGTCAACATACTGGGACAGGCTGGACGTCATCAACCCGATCCCTGAGATAATCGGTAGGTGATAAAATATGAGAACCTTCGGATGAGGTGCAGACAGATATCTGAACTCGAGTTCTGAGATATCACCATTGCTCAGCTTTGGAAAGGGGTATACTGTATCAAATAATCTCAGAAATGTGTCTGTTGGATCAATATAAAGCTTCTATTCATTCCATATACTGTATTTTGGAACTAAGTTACTTCAGCTCTGTCACAAATTTTTTTGGTGATTCCCATGTGATGTGCATTTGTTACTATCTACCCCTCATGGTTACCCCATGTGTGTCACCTACCTGCTTGATGTCCATTATTAGGTGAGAGATGACTAGTATTTCAGACTTTAACCTTTTGTACTTGTACAGCTTGAGGTTTTTGTTCCACCCATGTGTCTCACATATCTGTTTACACACTGTACAAAGAATGTCCAAAGTAGTAATGTGTGGCGCACAGCAACAGGTCATGTGGCAATTGAAAAATATTTATTAATACTGCATCAAAAAAACGGTGGAGAGTACAACACTCCTACGCGTTTCGTGCTGTGAGGCACTTTATCAAGGATCAAGGATAAAGTGACTCACAGCACGAAATGCGTAGGAGTGTTGTACCCTCCACCGTTTTTTTAATGCAGCATTAATAAATATTTTTTAATTGCCACATGACCTGTTCTCTGTTGCTGTGCGCCACACGTTACTACTTTGGACATTCTCTGGACTTCGGACGCGGCTGCACGCCAAAGGACACACAGGGGAACGCAGTGAGTACTCTCATTTATCATGGGCCATCCCAAGGAGGAAGGGAAGTTATGATATGTTCACCCCAGATCCCCAGGGAATTATTGAGCCAATGCCTGTGAAGATTGAGAATTACATTATTATTGAATATACTGTACTCCCCTTGTGTGGTTACCTTTATATGGATGAACTTATGGAACCAAGCATTTGAGCTCCTGCAAACTCCTATATACATTACATACTGTACAATGTTCTGCCCGGACAATCTAGATGATACAGAGGTATTTTTGCTCTATGTCGTCTGCATTTTTTTGACACATCACACTTGGCACTTTAGTCCTTACAGTTTATTAAGTTTGTGATTCAGGTTCTTTAGGGGTCCTGTATTTTTAAGCTGTTTTTAAATTATTTTCTTTTGTTCTCAATAAATTGTGTTTTCACTTTCTGGTGACCCGAGTGCTCGTAGATGGATTCTTTTCTTCCATTGGTCCCAAATTCTCTTGTCCCTGGAGCAGCAACAGCAGCAGCTATACTTTGAAGCTTTATAGCTGGTTTTTGGGTACCCTTTATTATACGGTTTGATTGCGGTATCCTTTGTGTGTTGATAAATATACACAGAAGTTTACATTTTAGAGAAAACACATGTTGTTGTTTTTTTTTTTACCATATAACGTTTTTAATACCGTAATAAATAAATGGTAAAAAATGATAGGGTAAGGACTTCTAAAATCCGATATCAGCTAATTAGGCGTCACTCTATATATTCATTAATCACTGTAAAGGTACTGATGCAGTTAGACACTTCGTTTAGATTGGTAAAAACACTATGCGTCCCTGTGACGAAGCAGCCTGTAGGTGAGGTAAGACAAGATTCCAAACATGCAATTTTTAGGGTAAACCAAACGTTGAGTGATTTTATTCTGCACAAAACAGCACCCAAAACATTGGGGCTACTACCCCTTTAAGGCAAAACATAAATCATATAAGAAACGCCTATTCCCTCTAGGGAAACTAAGTAAACGTTTCTTCGGCCCTTTCTAACATAGTCGCCAGCTAAGCTGGTTACCAACCCCAAAACATATGAACAATATTAGCAAGACAGAGAACAATATAGAAAGTCTTATCTGTGGTTCTAGTCCGGCATCTTCAATTTAACCAGACACTTTAAGATGCAGGCAGTGAAGTCCTGCTGCTCCCAGTAAGTCCCTTTGCCCTACCTGTGCAGGCTTCTCTGCTGTGTGGGGCTTTGGGTTTCCTACTGTTGCCAGGTGAAACCTTCGGTCAACAAGCCTGGATCCCTACGGGTGGGAGCTCTGAATCTCCAACAGAGACACTGACAGCATCTACTTCCTGCTTTTTATCCCTGCTAAATCAGGAGTAGCCATCTCACCTGCAGGAAATCCGACACCTAAAGGGAGTTTAACCCCTTGACTCCCTTACAGCTACCAAGAGAGAGTCCATTTTATCCAGTATATCATTTATATTGGAACACAATTATTTTTTATTTGAAAACAAATATTATTTGACGATCTGTGGTATGACCATGGGCCCAGACTCGCTTCCAGCTATGCTAACCTCTACATGGAGCTGTGGGAGAGCCTTCATGTTTGGGGCAATTCTCAGCTGGGGGCGGGTCCCATGTACTATGGCCAGTATATAGACAACCTTGTCATTGTTTGGGATGGGGATACAGATGAATTATCCACCATACTCTCCTGATTTGGGGACAATTACATGGATCTCAAATTCACCTATCAAATTTAATCCCATAAAATATTTTTTTTTAATTTAGAGCTCTGTGTGTGGTGACGGAAGAATCCTAACTAAAACACACTTTAAACCTGTGGCAACTAATGGATACATACATTCTTCCAGTAATCACTATAAAAAGTGGCTGGACAAGATCCCAAAAAGTCAATTCCTGAGGATCATGAGGAACTGTTCATTAGAGTCTGATTTTGATATGCAAAGTAAGATATTGGTCAACAGATTTTTGGCCAAGGGATATGGTAGAAGGCAAGTGTTAGAAATGCTGGAATCAGTCAAACAGACAGATAGGGGACATTTTTTGGGACAATCAAGAAAAAACTTGAGAAGGTAGTTGGTAGAAGTAGTAAGTACACATCAACTGATTCATCTTATGAATTATCCAAATTCATTACCAAATATAATCAGAGTGTATATTAAATAAAGAAAGTCCTTAACAAGCATTGGAGAATTATGTTGAGCGATCCAATCATTGGTTCAAAGTTACCCAAACATATCCCGATTGTCTATAAAAGAGCAAGAAATAAAAAGACCATCTTGGCACTGAGCAAATGAAAATCTGCTAAATCAAATTCTATTGCCAATAAAATCTTGACAAATGGAAATTTTCTGTGTTGAAGAGGACGATGCATTACATGCAAACACCTCATAACCACAAAGAAAATTATTTCAAACACCAACCATTCAGAACATTCAGTTATTGGCTATATTAACTGCATATCTACAGTACATATATATTTTTACAAAAAGACCCAAGAGTGTCCAAAAAGATCCTACAATATGCACTCGCTGTGGATTTATCAATAATGACCATATGAGTCCTAGATATATAATATCTCGATCACTAATAGTGATAGAATGAACTAACCCATACACAACCTCCTTTCCAGTTCATGTAAGGATTGTGATGAAAAATAATAAAGTTTTATTAAACCATCATATTAAAAATGTTTGTGATTATATTCAGTGAATGATTAAAATATTCTCCATGATGGGGGGTGGCAGGCAGCTAGAGCTAAGCATGATAGTAACCAGATAAGCATGCATATCAACACTTAGGTAATGGTCACAAGATAGGTTTGTGGGATAAACTGCAGACTCTGTTGATGACATGGATAGGAATATCAATACCCTAACAGAATCCCAGACCCCATTTGTCTAACATATCACAACACCTGTGACCAGTAGGTTTGTGTGTATGCAAATCAGTGTTATTGCTGCTTCAAATAGCATGTAGCCTATATATATACACAAGAGAGCAGGTGTATCCTGTTTGCACATACATTCAGGGAGTTACCAGCAATTGGTACAGAGACCCATAGTATCAGTTAGTAACAATCAGAAGAAAGATTCAGTAACCCACTCCAATCCTACCCTTGATACAATAAATAGATAGGACAACCTGGATATATATAGTGTATTGTATTTCTTTTTTCATTTCTTATATTTCAACCCAGGGAGTGGTTCACCCCATGGAGAGAGCAGCCTGTGTCTCTTAAGGATTTTTGTGGGTTTTATCGCTCCATTTTATGGACTTTATATGTGCATATATATATATATAAAATATATATATGGACATTAGTTATTTCCCATCATCCATAGTTGATTGTGGCTTCACTAATCATAATTCAGATGTGTTTTCATTTTGACCTTCATCCGGTGCTTATTGGTTAGTACGTATCTAATACCATTATCAATACTTTCCCATCTATAGAAGACTTCCACATAGTCCCTGTCAGTGTTCATATTAGAGCGGTCCTTCTCTCTCTCTCTCTCTCTCTCTCTCTCTCTCTCTCTCTCTCTCTCTCTCTCTCTCTCTCTCTCTTCTCTCTCTTCTCTCTCTTCTCTCTCTCTTCTCTCTCTCTTCTCTCTCTCTTCTCTCTCTCTCTTCTCTCTCTCTTCTCTCTCTCTTCTCTCTCTCTTTCATACAGTGTTCGACAAACCTATACATTTGCTCGCCCCGGGCGAGTGGATTTAACATCGTGGCGAGCTCCTATTGGCCCAAGCAGCACACAAGTGGTACTAGGTGGCGAGTAGATTTTTTTTGTTCGGCGAGTAGATTTTTTGATGATTTGTCGACCACTGTATATATATATATATATATATATATATATATATATATATATATATATATATATATATATATATACACAAACAGAAGTTTACATTTTAGAGAAAACAAGTTATTTTTTTTAGCATATAATGTTTTTAATACCTTAATAGATAAAATGTAAAAAATAATAAGGTAAGGTAAGGACTTCTAAAATCCAATATCATCTAATACTAATTATGTCCTAAAATGTATTGCAGTGTTTTACAGATAAAAATACAGTAGAGCTTGATACCATTTATTGCCATATTAATGATTTCCTTTATATTCTGGATTTTTTCACTGCTGATAAATGTTTTTTTAAACTATATATTGTAAGACATTATTATTATTTTTTATAGAAGTAACACTTAAAATATTTATCCCGAAGTCCCAATAGGAGCTGACATTTTGGCACAATGGCATTTTATGTGATTAATTTAGTACATTTTCTATATTGCTTCAGTATGCTGTGTTACTTACTATATATCAGTTACTTCTAAATACTGTATCTAGTTTTTTTTATTAAAAAACATCTTAAATGTGCATGAAAAAGCCAAATAATAATTCAGCACAAGAAGAGGGCACAAGGTTCACAACCATTATCAATCAACATTAAAGGTAAAAAAAAAAAAAAAAGGACCTAATATACGTCATAATGGAGCCTGGGACCTTATCACAATTGCTTCCTGGCAGGAAAAAGGGAAAAACAAATGCCAAGGCCAATCAAAGACTAACTCGGAAACCATACTTCTTGTTGCTGTAGGTATCAAAATAGGAAATAAACATCATAGAAACAGAGCTGAGAATCACTCCAAGGAAGTTCTGCTTCCTCTCATGCACTTGTTAAATTTGCTTATCTTCTCTCTTTGTGGCATCGATATCTTTAACTTAAGTAAGCAAGGACATTCCTTTGATGAGGGCAAATTAGCTCCCCAGCTACAGTAATAGCTTAAGGTCAGCCCTCTCTTTGAAAAGTGTCCAATTCCATCAAATTAACCAACGCAATGCACTCATAAAATACAGGAGATTACAGTCTTATGTAAATGTTTGAAAAAACATCTGAAGGACTTGCATAATTACAGTATGCAATGACATATGCAGCGGACATACAGTAGGGCCTGCGTGTGTTTGCTCTGATATAGCATAACCATAACATGTCCAACAAATAGATTTGCACTTCAAATTATTTTAAAGGTTATTACAGGGGAGAAGGCAAATTAATCAATGTACCGGCTTAAATTTTTGGTTCAACAGTGCAGATTTTAACTAAGCATTTAAGATACAACAAAAAACAAAAATGCCCAAAGCTACTTCCATTGTGACAAAAATACACAGTGCAATACCTATATATCTGTTATAAAAAGGGTCATTTAGTTTATCCCTTTGGCCAATGCGTCTTAAGCCTGCTGCCACTTACAAGGCATGACCGAAAGCAGGTCCTAACACTAACCTGGGTTAAAATTCTTATTTACCTGTATAATTACAGGAAGAATGATCACATTGGATCTGTCATAACCTGGCAAAATGAAACTGACCTGCCAACTTGGAAAGTGGGGTGGGGCAAGCTTAAACCTTAGGGGGGAGGGGCCACTACCCTCCCATAAGCAACCGAGACAAGCTGCACACAGTTAACAAAATACACAGATTCCCAACAAGCTCTGAGAAACCTCAACCATTACCACATAATATATATAATGCATATAAGTGTCAAAAGGAGTGCTAGTGGGCGTGGCTAAATGTATACAACAAAAAACACAAATGCCCAAAGCTACTTCCATTGTGACAAAAATACACAGTGCAATACCTATGTATCTCTTGTAAAAAGGGTCATTTAGTTTAACCCTTTGGCCAAAGCGCCTTAAGCCTGCTGCCAATTACAAGGCAAGACCGAAAGCAGGTCCTAACACTCACCTGAGTTAAAGCATTTAAGATATAGTCATAAAAGCCTCAAATAACTAGAGATGAGCAATTTTTGTTTTGCGGATTTGGTTCCGCCTCGGATCAGCCGGTTCCTTTGGTCCGTGGATTTCCTCAGATAAGCTTCAAAAAAGAAAATACGCAGTATCGGATTTGTATATATTTTTTTGTAGAGAGCAATCTTAAATCCGTGGCCGGATGGTTAAAAATCCGGACATGTATCAATCTGTGGAGGATATAACTCTCTCTCCGCAGATTAATTAGAGTTTCGGATTTGTAATAATCTGGCTGCGGATTGTGGAATCCGTTCAGATTGTATCCAGTAGCGAATTTGGATTAAGCCACAGGGATTTTTTTTTTGTGCCAAATCCGCAAACGGATTTTGGTCTAAAGAATCCGGGAAATAACCGGGAAGTGGATTTGAACTGGTTGGCCCATCTCTATAAAGAACCCATTCAGGATCCACAATGAGAATAATAAGAGTAACTATATCTTTAAGGAAACATTAAAAACATATACAATGTGTACTGTAATTGCAGGTAGAATATTAATAAAATATATTTTAATTATAATATATATATATTATTATAATATAATTATAATATATATTATTATTATTATTATTATAAACTATATTAATTCTCAGTAGCATGGAATAATAACAGAAATCATACAGGAGATATATATATATATATATATATATATTATTATTATTATTTTTACAAGTTACTTGAAAAAGAAACTAGAATTATTAATTAAGCCTCATTCATATAAAATAAGACGAAGAATTCTTTAAAGATATAGGGGCCTGTGCAAGTAGCATTCATAACCCACTTATCAAGGCTTTTTAGAAGTTATCGACCAAAAATAGCTACAGCGATTCAGAAAGCCTCGGTAATGGGCGGCGAAAGCATTAATCACCATTTTTGGCTCTCGTCCAAAACACATTGCCAGGTGTGCCACGATAAGCCCCTTATCGCCAGTTTTGAAATTTGTGCAATTCTACTAGCAATTCTACTAGCCTAGATTAGCTTATCGAGGCTCTAGAACGGCATTTCCTCCCAAATTCCTCTCGCCAGAAAAAGTTGGCGTGAAGCTGGTGAGAAGGTGGCGAGAAGCTGGTGCATTTTCCTACATCGGATTGATGCCGGGGGTCTCCGGAGCTGATACACATGAATACAAGCACCGGAGACCTCCGGCATTAATCCAATGCAATAAAAATGCATTTACAGACAACTTCATTACCTTAGCGGCTACCCGCTAAGGCAATGAAGGAGTTAACTACCCGTGCCATGTTTCTTGTGGGTAGCAGGGGTGGGTGAAGGTGGTATTTGGCCCTTGGAGGGTGTTTAGGCCTTGCAAGGGGGTTGCGGGTGGAGTTAACGGGGCCTGTATCTCAGGGGTTCCCCGGACCTGAAATCAAGGCAGTTCTGCTCCGGAGACCCCCTGCTCACGTACAATAGTATTACAATTGTTATTAAAACCCTGCGATTGATGGCGATATATGCACAGTGATTAATACTGTATGCGGTAGATAGATATATGCGTCTCTCTCTGGGCAGCTGGGCCAGATCGCTGCAGATCCACGGGTGAGACCTTTTGAGAGAGGCGAATATCACATCGCTGCTCCTCGTAAGTATTGAGGGCCTATTCTAGTAGTCTTCATAAAGGCTTTCTGAATATCGTGATAAATACGCTGAAAACAACGACAGCGTAAGATGCCCAGCGAGACGTTTTATGAAAGCTACTAGCATAGGCCCCATAGTGCACAATCGATTTCTGACCAATAGCTTAGAGGTTCTTCATTCTGAGACTGACCTCATTTTGCAGCAAATATATCATAGCAATGTCATTCAATGACAGTCAATAATATGAGTTTCCCCTATTTCTTTGAAACTGTGCTATTATACGAGGTACATTGAGCTGTTTTCTTTCATTTATCATTGTTGTTTTGATTTTCCACAGGCGCTAAGAAATGTAACAAATCTCTTTTTATTTGTCGCTGCAAAATGTCAGCCAAGCCTGGACTGCAAGGTTTGAAAGGGTATGGAAGAGGTGAAAACACCCACTATAAGCAGGTTTAAGCAATGTAGTATTAATAAAAAGGCTCAAAAGAAGAGTACATTATTAAATGCTATATTTTTAATGTTGAATTTTTTACTGTATCCGCAAAAAATATCGGAACTAGCACCAAATATTATTAAATACGTATTTTTACTCATTTTTATGCCAGTCTTGAATGTGCTATATCTGGTGGTAAAGTAGTACTGCCAAAAAGTATTGCAAATGTATATCACCTATCCCAGGCTGTCGTTGGACCTACTGTAACTACCCCAAATACCTATAGACCGCAGATGTGACAGAATGTTTGCCAGGAAACACCCGGAATCTGACTATCCCTGCTCTACACCTCCGAGCAGGCCAATAAATTAAAACCATTGAATACTAATTTTTAAATATATTACTTTGTTTTTATGTACATGTAGCCCCGAGGTAAATTTAAGCTTTCTGGCCCCTCTCCGCGAGTGCCGTGTGGTAGCGGGTGCCGCCGGAGGCTGCGACGGACCCGCCGGCACTTCGCGAGGGTGGGGGCCAGAGCAGGGAGCAGCTTGCGGTGTTCTGGTGCAGGACGGTTGCCGGGGACGCGATCGGGCCGTCGATAGGGCCGCGATCGCGTTGCCACCGGCTCGGCGGCTGGAGGAGAGTGCGCCGCCATTGCGTGTAGGTTCGCGCATGCGCAGGGACCGGAAAGTGCAAGGTAGGATCCCCAGTGCAGGGAGAAATCGCGCGAGAGTAGGGAAGAGTAGAGGGAGGTTGAGGCGGCCATTAGGGGTTCGCGCATGCGCGGGAGAAGCACGCACGCGGCCCCAATGCTTAGGCAGCCCCCTGGGAACTACAATTCCCAGGAGGCTTAGGGAGACAGGCATCAGGTGCTCCCTTGCGGCCAATAGGGCTGGAGGAAGCTCAGCCCGGGAATATAGATACATTTCCCGGGCTTTGCAGAGTCAGTCAGGAAGAGGAGAAGGAAGGAGTAGGAAGGGTGCAGGGAGCGCGTGGCTCCTGCATCAGGTAAGGGTTCTCCCTAGATCCCCAGGCAGGCCCCAATTCCCGGTAAGGGCAGGGGGTAACTGAAGCGGGACGGCCCTAGCTAGGGAGGTCACCCTTAGGTGCGGAAGGTGCAGGTTTGGCAGTGCCACAGCGGAGAGGGCTGTGGGCACTGGCAAATAGGCACAGCGTGCAAGCAGTGGATTTGCTGCGGGTTCCAGTCAGGTGGCTGTGTGTGTGCAGCTGTGTGTGTGTGTCGCTGCATGTGCTGGGCGCAGTGTGTGCAGCGTGTGTGAAGTCTGCAGGCTGACGGTGTGAGCGGTGTGTGAGCTGCAGGCGCTGTTAGTATCAGTAGAATTAAAGATAGGACTGGGTAGCTAGGGGAAGGGGGGGGCAGGTTATTGTTCCACAGGCCCTAGGAGTTTTCCCCAAGCCATCCCAGGTTGCGGTTCATCAGGGACAGGCCCTAGGTTAGGGTTCCTGTCCTGATAGGGTTAGTTAGGGACAGCGGCGGTTGCTGTTCCCATGCGGTTGGTGTTGCCGTGATTCGGTTGCAGTTCCCGTGGAGCGGTGGGACCCTCGTTGGGGTCCACGGCAGAAGTACCTGGAAAGGATCAGACGGACGTCTGACCCTTTGAGAAGTGTGTTGCGGTCCCGAGCATCGGAGTGCTCGGAAGGTACCTCTGAAGTATTATAAGTGCACCAACTGGGCCCTAGCTTAATTTAGTGACTGCGCAGTCACCCACGACCTCCGTAGGATTACGAGACATTGGGTGTGGGGGATCACAGGACACTGGGTGGGAACACCAGACATTGGGCTGAGGTGATGCGGATAGAGCATCAGGTTATGTTATGTTATGTGCTGTGTGATATGTCGTGTTAAGTAAAGTGTTAGTTATTGGTTTATCGTATATGTGTGTTATTGTATTTCTTACCCAGGGCTATCTTTCATAACGGGGATCCTGGGTAAGTGGAGGCGCTGCACCAGGTAATGGTAAGGGTTTCCCCAGGCTCCCAGCTAGCGGAGGCTCAGATCTCCTGGAGCCACAGGTGTTATGCAGTACCAGTAGTCCCTTAGAGCAGGTGTGTTGCAGGGAAAGGAACCGGTTAGACCACGAGGGGCCAATGTGAGATTGGGTGGGTCGGGCGGTTCACAAAAGGGCTACATACACATGTTTACATATATACGAAACAATATACACAATTACCTACAGTATAGCAGCACCACTAGCGAGAAAGTTGGAAGCATCAAAAGGCCAGAAGAAAAATGGAAAGCTCCCGCCCCTGATGCCCCCTTATAATTCTTAGCACCCTTCGTCACCAAGCCCACCCCCTCCCCCCCAGCAGTAACCCATCATAGACAGCCCCGACAGCCCCGACAGCCCTCCTAAGACTATGCCCGCCCCATTAAACCCTTACTGGCCAAGAGCTAACCTCGTTTCGGCCAAAGTCATGTGTCCCTCACCAGAAGTCTTCTGGGTTTTTTTTTTTTTTATAATGGCTATTATATACATAGACAAGATAGCCTAAACCAAAATGGAATAAGTGATAAAATATTAACTATTACACATTCAACAAGATTAAAACCCCTTAGTAGTCCAAGTGGTCAGCCAGTCAATGCCCCATGGTACGTAAAAGGCTAAGAAAGCATTGCACAGCAATGCTTTACTAATCGCTAAGGCAAACAGGTGGCTATTGTCTACCACCACCACCCGCAGGGGACCTAACCACTCTCCCAGGGGCACTTACCTTCTCACAAACCCGACCCTCCCTCTCTATAATAATGGCAAAAATCTCTATTAGCCAAATATGTACTCTACATTAAAAAATAAAACATTATAAAAACATACGTTAATCTAAACAGAGCCCATTCTCCACTTACACATAAGAAAATATATAGCTGTGGAGAATGGGAGTTAATGAATGTTCCTACATTTATTATTTCCTAATCCTGCATGCTCTTGTTCTCTTGTCCTTTTTCATACATTATCAACTCTCTGATGAGAGTATAAGAAGAAGAATTGTCTTCTGGAGTCAACAGCAGCAGTAGGAGTATTTATGGACTGTGTACTTATTTGTGATTTATTGATTTTTACCTGGGTTGAATGCTGCGGATATATATATTGAGCACTGACGATTATGGTAAATCTATTTATGAGATACATTTTTTTTAACGTCATTGATATAAACAATACTAACTATATACAACATACAAGTATTAATATACAGTAGATAGCATTGTAAAAATGAACCCATTGATTGTAAGTGGGGATGCCTAAGCCCAAAGGTATAATTAACGCCTATTTATTGAGTTAATGACCTCATCACCTTAAAATATTACCACAATGTTGATAACTTTGCTCATAACATTGCAGTAAAAACACAAAAATATATATATATTTTTTTACCGGGTGTAATATATAACCTATTTTTGTTGACTATTGGACAATGTGTCTTTGTTGATAGACTTTTAACCCTATTGTATTATAAAGATACAGCATGGTAGGAACTTTCAAAGCTCTCGGTCTCAACACCAAAATACTGAAAAGTAAACAGCTCAGTTTATGGATTTAACAGATTATAAACAGCAATCTCCCCTACTCGTTTTTGTTTTAGTCCTAATTTTTTGACAGAATAAGATCCAGGTGGTCCCCTTGAGAGGAAAAAATATGCTATTTTCAACTCTGTGGAAACCCCAGTGAATTTACCAGATTTAAATCGGCGTCCAGTGGAAACAAAATGGCTGCCAATAGGAAGCTGCAACGGCATCGGTTGTGGCTTTCTACTGGACAGCCATTAAAATTCACTTTTAAAATCAAGAAGGAAAACCATCAATTTCACTGGTAGTAATCTCGGGAACCAGGGGATTTCCAGAGATGAAAATAGCATGGTTCAGGTCTATGGGCCCCCCAGTTCCAATACTATGAAAAAAAGGGAGCGTTTGCTAAGGGGTATTGCTGCTTTAAATTCCTGTGCTTGGAACCACTGAATATAAAAATGTAGTCGAATCACTAAAAAAAAAAAACGAACTAATTGTTCAACTGACAAGTAGCAGCATAAACATAATTTGTTGTGTAAATTGTTTAATATCCTGAGGCCTTATTATTCTTTTGGGTTGTTTTTATACTTTGGTGTTCCTGCTTTTTTTTTACTCAATGACTCTAAGGAACGCATAATAAAACCAGCACAATTAAGCGACACGCTGCCAGCAATACTATGATAACCATCTGGTCAAATAATTTTTCACACGAGGGTGCGTGGTCTGGAAGGCGGACAAGATGGCTGCATGATCCTGCTGCTCCTGTGCTGGAAAGTAATCCGTGAGCATCCAATGCCTAAAAAATGCTCAGAAAGCTGGCAAAAGCAGCAAATAAGCAGCTCATCCAATGGACAGGAATACTGTGTTGGAGGTTGGGGGTTTAATGTTACAGACAATGGTACACTCAATTCACTTTCTCAAAAAAACACATTAACTTTATACACCCTTTGAGATGACTAAATCCCCTCACAAAAGATTGTAAATGTTATTCTGGGGCACACTCCATCTTCACCAGAATAGATAATAATAATAATAGTAGTATGTCCTTGTATAGCGCTACTAGTTTTACATAGCGCTTTATAGAGACATTTTGCAGGCACAGGTCCCTGCCCCGTGGAGCTTACAATCTATGTTTTTGGTGCCTGAGGCACAGGGAGATAAAGTGACTTGCCCAAGGTCACAAGGAGCTGACACCAGGAATTGAACCAGGTTCCCGTGCTGCAAACTCAGTGCCAGTCCCTAAAACCAAACAGTTCCACATAGAAAACATTTTGATCTTGGACCACGTGCCAGAATGGTTAGACTTAGTGGTTAGTCCTCCACAGTTCAAGTCTTAGAATGGGAAAATGTCCACAAAACCTATTTCATCTGGTGGATTTCAAGAGCATATTACAAAATTCTTGATATAATTACTTAAATGACAATGTATTCATCTTGATAACACCACATTGTTCTGGGAAGCATCTAACGCAGTTCTTAGGGAAGTAATGATCTCATACATGGCCAAACAAACAACTAAATTCATACTATGCTGTCGAATCTTAACATGGACTTGACAGTAGTTTACATGACCTGTAATTCTTTAAATACTCAAACGAGTAAAGACAAATATCTTGAAATAAAGTACGTTTCTGAAACAGTGTTTCAAAATAGAGCACGAATTTAAACAGGTTTTCAACACAATAAATACTATAGAGCTTTCAACACACCGGGTAGACTTATAGGCAATGTAAACAACGTATTTAAAGGGGAAAGAGGCCATAACTCTATATCTATCAGTAATGTATGTAACAGTTGTTCCCCCCCCCCCCCCTAAGGGAATCAGCGACTACTACGGTACTGGTGCCACCTGTTAGGCATTCAGAAGGCCTGAGCCTCCGCACATAGGTAGCCTGTGTGATTGTGTGTTCTGTATATCTCTATATGGTGTAGCGCCTCCACCTATGAGGATCCTGGGGAATAGGATTGACTCCTTATATGAACTCGTATACTCAGGGTATACCCCAATAACACACTCACAATCAAATATGATATAACTCCTTTACTTCGGTCGCACAGAAAGCAGAGAATGACACTCACAACACAATGCACAGTAATAACAATAATAACATTAATAGTCCTGGGGTAGCTAGCTAAAATAGTACCTAGGGTGCTCAGGCACCTGTAACCCAGTGTCCCGCGATCAATCCCTCCCAGTGTATGTGTGAGGGCAGCACTACCCTCTCCCCTTGCGTTGGTGCACAATTCCTTCCTGGCTTAAGGTCCAGCAAGGCCACACTTTTCAGCAAGGCAAAAACAGCAACCGGGTCCCACGCTGCAGGGTCCCCGACAGCAGCCCCTCACGCCTCATACCCGGATCCTGCACGAGGCTGCTGCTGAAGAACTCCTCTGCTGCTTGGATCCTGCTCCACTGCGATCCCTCACTACAGGGAGATCCCTAATTATATGGCCGGCCCTGCACACTTCACTACAGAAAGGGGACTGCCTGGGGCCTAGGGGTGTATATCATAAGTGTAGTCTAGGAGCTTGCCTCCTTCCTGGACACTACCTCACTCCTGCAGGCTCCAGTTCAACTACCCACTCTCAACTCCCAACTGTCAACAGAACGTGAGAGAAATCCTGCTTAGCCAGGACATCCTCTCTCTGTCTCTCTATCTGGTTTGGGTGTACATGGCTGCCGCACCATCTGTATAGGAGTCCCATAGCCAGATCTGGGAGTAGCAAGATGGCCGACGCAACTGCACAGTTATCCTGCACTACGGAGATGTTCTCCCCCTAGGAGGTAAGAAGTCTGAAACAGATAATGAATTCAGAGGGGATGCTTTTCTACACCAAGTCCAACTTTCAAAATTGTCAAACACAGAAATCTATGCTAAATAAACAAGAGATTTAAATTGTGTAAGGTAGTAAAATCAGAGCAGTATGTAATTTCTCTCCAGAAGTACTTGGATAGACTTGAAAGATGGGCAGGTAAATGGCAGATGAGTTTTACAGATGAGGTTTACAGATAGGTGTAGAGTTATGTATTTGGGAAACAAGAATAAACAGACGAATTACAATTGAAATGGGGGAAAAATAGGTGAATCCTTAATTGAGAAGTATTTAGGAGTGGTTGTGTCTAGCAGGCTTAGCAATAGTGCCCAATGTCATGCAGTAAGCTGCAAAGGGTGGCCGGAGGGACTGCATACTGGACAGTACTGAGGATCCCTGATAATAGCATAAGAGTTACAATCTAGGAGCTGTGAGAGTGCGCAGTGGAATTGCTGACCGGAGTGCAATAAGAACACTGACACCACAGGTCTACCTGAAGGAGGCGCGGGGCGACCTTTATGTGTCCCAAGGTGATCTATTTAGTTACGCTTGTGAGTGCAATGTGTGAGTTTTAATATTTTCTATTGTAGTAACAGGTTTTGCACGATGGTTGTTCTCTTTCCTTGATTTTCAAGCTTTATTAAAGGACCTTACCTATTTAGAGGATAAGGTGATGTCATCCATCACAAAAAAGGCTCTAATCTGCTGCCCCCAGACAGCGATGATGTCCAGTTAGCCACGCCCATGACAAAGCCGCACAGCAAAACGCAGCGTTGGGTGATATCATGCGCAAATTACCCCTAATCACCAAGTACATGCTGAGATGTCGACATGGAGATCATCAAAAGCTGGGAGATATGGAACAGCTGATGACGACAGCGCAAGTACACAGTAGTGGAACAGCTGATGATGGCAGCGTGAGTACACAGTAGGGGAACAGCTGATGATGGCAGCGCGAGTACACAGTAGGGGAACAGCTGATGATGGCAGCGTGAGTACACAGTAGGGGAACAGCTGATGACGGCAGCGCGAGTACACAGTAAGGGAACAGCTGATGATGGCAGCGTGAGTACACAGTAGGGGAACAGCTGATGACGACAGCGCGAGTACACAGTAGTGGAACAGCTGATGATGGCAGCGTGAGTATACAGTAGGGGAACAGCTGATGACGGCAGCGCGAGTACACAGTAGTGGAACAGCTGATGATGGCAGCGTGAGTACACAGTAGGGGAACAGCTGATGATGGCAGCGTGAGTACACAGTAGGGGAACAGCTGATGACGGCAGCGTGAGTACACAGTAGGGGAACAGCTGATGACGGCAGCGCGAGTACACAGTAAGGGAACAGCTGATGATGGCAGCGTGAGTACACAGTAGGGGAACAGCTGATGACGACAGCGCGAGTACACAGTAGGGGAACAGCTGATGACGGCAGCGTGAGTACACAGTAGGGGAACAGCTGATGACAGCAGCGCGAGTACACAGTAGTGGAACAGCTGATGATGGCAGCGTGAGTACACAGTAGTGGAACAGCTGATGACGGCAGCGCGAGTACACAGTAGTGGAACAGCTGTTGATGGCAGCGTGAGTACACAGTAGGGGAACAGCTGATGACAGCAGCGCGAGTACACAGTAGTGGAACAGCTGATGACGGCAGTGTGAGTACACAGTAGTGGAACAGCTGATGACGGCAGCGCGAGTACACAGTAGTGGAACAGCTGATGATGGCAGCGTGAGTACACAGTAGTGGAACAGCTGATGAAGTAAGCGCGAGTACACAGTAGGGGAACAGCTGATGACGGCAGCGTGAGTACACAGTAGGGGAACAGCTGATGAAGGCAGCGTGAGTACACAGTAGGGGAACAGCTGATGATGGCAGCGTGAGTACACAGACGGTGAAACAGCTGATGACGGCAGCACGAGTACACAGTAGTGGAACAGCTGATGACGGCAGCGCGAGTGCACAGTAGTGGAACAGCTGATGAAGTAAGCGTGAGTACACAGTAGTGGAACAGCTGATGAAGTAAGCGTGAGTACACAGTAGTGGAACAGCTGATGACGGCAGCGCGAGTACACAGTAGTGGAACAGCTGTTGATGGCAGCGTGAGTACACAGTAGTGGAACAGCTGTTGATGGCAGCGTGAGTACACAGTAGGGGAACAGCTGATGACGGCAGCGCGAGTACACAGTAGGGGAACAGCTGATGACAGCAGCGCGAGTACACAGTAGTGGAACAGCTGATGATGGCAACGTGAGTACACAGTAGGGGAACAGCTGATGACAGCAGTGCGAGTACACAGTAGTGGAACAGCTGATGATGGCAGCGTGAGTACACAGTAGGGGAACAGCTGATGACGGCAGCGTGAGTACACAGTAGGGGAACAGCTGATGACAGCAGCGCGAGTACACAGTAGTGGAACAGCTGATGATGGCAACGTGAGTACACAGTAGGGGAACAGCTGATGACAGCAGCGCGAGTACACAGTAGTGGAACAGCTGATGATGGCAGCGTGAGTACACAGTAGGGGAACAGCTGATGACAGCAGCGTGAGTACACAGTAGTGAAACTGGTCTACCTGAAGGAGGCGCGGGGCGACCTTTATGTGTCCCAAGGTGATCTATTTAGTTACGCTTGTGAGTGCAATGTGTGAGTTTTAATATTTTCTATTGTAGTAACAGGTTTTGCACGATGGTTGTTCTCTTTCCTTGATTTTCAAGCTTTATTAAAGTACCTTTCCTATATAGAGGATCAGGTGATGTCATCCATCACAAAAAAGGCTCTAATCTGCTGCCCCCAGACAGCGATGATGTCCAGTTAGCCATGCCCATGACAAAGCCGCACAGCAAAACGCAGCGTTGGGTGATGTCATGCGCAAATTACCCCTAATCACCAAGTACATGCTGAGATGTCGACATGGAGATCATCAAATGCTGGGAGATATGGAACAGCTGATGACGACAGCGCAAGTACACAGTAGTGGAACAGCTGATGACAGCAGCGCGAGTACACAGTAGTGGAACAGCTGATGACGGCAGCGCGAGTGCACAGTAGTGGAACAGCTGATGACGGCAGCGTGAGTACACAGTAGGGGAACAGCTGATGACGGCAGTGTGAGTACACAGTAGGGGAACAGCTGATGATGGCAGCGTGAGTACACAGTAGGGGAACAGCTGATGACGGCAGCGCGAGTACACAGTAGGGGAACAGCTGATGATGGCAGCGTGAGTACACAGTAGTGGAACAGATGATGATGACAGCGTGAGTACACAGTAGGGGAACAGCTGATGATGGCAGCGCGAGTACACAGTAGGGGAACAGCTGATGACGGCAGCGCGAGTACACAGTAGTGGAACAGCTGATGATGGCAGCGTGAGTACACAGTAGGGGAACAGCTGATGACGACAGCGCAAGTACACAGTAGTGGAACAGCTGATGATGGCAGCGTGAGTACACAGTAGGGGAACAGCTGATGACGGCAGCGTGAGTACACAGTAGGGGAACAGCTGATGATGGCAGCGTGAGTACACAGTAGTGGAACAGCTGATAACGGCAGCGCGATTACACAGTAGTGGAACAGCTGTTGATGGCAGCGTGAGTACACAGTAGGGGAACAGCTGATGACGGCAGCGCGAGTACACAGTAGGGGAACAGCTGATGACAGCAGCGCGAGTACACAGTAGTGGAACAGCTGATGATGGCAACGTGAGTACACAGTAGGGGAACAGCTGATGACAGCAGTGCGAGTACACAGTAGTGGAACAGCTGATGATGGCAGCGTGAGTACACAGTAGGGGAACAGCTGATGACGGCAGCGTGAGTACACAGTAGGGGAACAGCTGATGACAGCAGCGCGAGTACACAGTAGTGGAACAGCTGATGATGGCAACGTGAGTACACAGTAGGGGAACAGCTGATGACAGCAGCGCGAGTACACAGTAGTGGAACAGCTGATGATGGCAGCGTGAGTACACAGTAGGGGAACAGCTGATGACAGCAGCGTGAGTACACAGTAGTGAAACTGGTCTACCTGAAGGAGGCGCGGGGCGACCTTTATGTGTCCCAAGGTGATCTATTTAGTTACGCTTGTGAGTGCAATGTGTGAGTTTTAATATTTTCTATTGTAGTAACAGGTTTTGCACGATGGTTGTTCTCTTTCCTTGATTTTCAAGCTTTATTAAAGGACCTTTCCTATATAGAGGATCAGGTGATGTCATCCATCACAAAAAAGGCTCTAATCTGCTGCCCCCAGACAGCGATGATGTCCAGTTAGCCATGCCCATGACAAAGCCGCACAGCAAAACGCAGCGTTGGGTGATGTCATGCGCAAATTACCCCTAATCACCAAGTACATGCTGAGATGTCGACATGGAGATCATCAAATGCTGGGAGATATGGAACAGCTGATGACGACAGCGCAAGTACACAGTAGTGGAACAGCTGATGACAGCAGCGCGAGTACACAGTAGTGGAACAGCTGATGACGGCAGCGCGAGTGCACAGTAGTGGAACAGCTGATGACGGCAGCGTGAGTACACAGTAGGGGAACAGCTGATGACGGCAGTGTGAGTACACAGTAGGGGAACAGCTGATGATGGCAGCGTGAGTACACAGTAGGGGAACAGCTGATGACGGCAGCGCGAGTACACAGTAGGGGAACAGCTGATGATGGCAGCGTGAGTACACAGTAGTGGAACAGATGATGATGACAGCGTGAGTACACAGTAGGGGAACAGCTGATGATGGCAGCGCGAGTACACAGTAGGGGAACAGCTGATGACGGCAGCGCGAGTACACAGTAGTGGAACAGCTGATGATGGCAGCGTGAGTACACAGTAGGGGAACAGCTGATGACGACAGCGCAAGTACACAGTAGTGGAACAGCTGATGATGGCAGCGTGAGTACACAGTAGGGGAACAGCTGATGATGGCAGCGCGAGTACTCAGTAGGGGAACAGCTGATGATGGCAGCGCGAGTACACAGTAGGGGAACAGCTGATGATGGCAGCGTGAGTACACAGTAGGGGAACAGCTGATGATGGCAGCGCGAGTACTCAGTAGGGGAACAGCTGATGATGGCAGCGCGAGTACTCAGTAGGGGAACAGCTGATGATGGCAGCGCGAGTACACAGTAGGGGAACAGCTGATGATGGCAGCGTGAGTACACAGTAGGGGAACAGCTGATGATGGCAGCGCGAGTACACAGTAGTGGAACAGCTGATGATGACAGCGTGAGTACACAGTAGTGGAACAGCTGATGAAGTAAGCGCGAGTACACAGTAGTGGAACAGCTGATGACGGCAGCGCGAGTGCACAGTAGTTGAACAGCTGATGAAGTAAGCGTGAGTACACAGTAGTGGAACAGCTGATGATGGCAACATGAGTACACAGTAGTGGAAGAGCTGATGACGGCAGCGCGAGTACACAGTAGGGGAACAGCTGATGATGACAGCGTGAGTACACAGTAGTGAAACAGCTGATGACGGCAGCGCGAGTACACAGTAGTGGAACAGCTGATGACGGCAGCGCGAGTACACAGTAGTGGAAGAGCTGATGATGGCAGCAGTCTGATACCCCGTTGCAACTTCCATTGATATACTGTAACTCTTCCTATTACTGGCTATAGTGTACAGTATTGACCTCTACTCTTCATCACAGCTTGCCTGTGATTACCCCTCAACAAATGTCTACTAGGAGGTTTGCAGAGGTGGTCTGTATTTTGGGACTTTTCTATATAGTTCGGTGATCTCTACTTACATCAGTGATTTGGAAAGGCTCTGCCATTACATTTGTTCACTTCATAGTTTGCTCTCTTTAGGGCTAGGAGGGTCTACAGGTATATTTTGGATCACCTGCACTTCATTACCATATCATGGAGAGGAGTGCACTGTTTCTATAGCTGAGTAATATCCTGTTTCAGTGGATTACTGTTGATTATTGAAAATACCCCTGTGGGTATTTGTGCAGATATATTTGGAGATATCATTTGATGGGTACAGCTCTTCATATGATATTACGCCACTCAGGGTTTATGCATCTCTGAGTTATTATTATTTAGCACTGTTATATCTACTTACATTCTATGTTGTTTTTTTGTCCATGATGTATTTCTTTCAAAATTTAAATGTTTGTGTTACCGTTGGTCTTTATTGTGTTTAATAAATTCTTTTGCTACTTTTTGCAATAACCGTAAGTGCACCAATTTTTGGAGCGTCAGGTGACCTGTCTTGGGGGGCCCAACCCTCTCCTTTATTCACTAGTATAGTTACTGACCTTGACTTGGGATCTGTTCCGGTTTCGGGATCGTGGACAGGGTGCGGCAGCGAAGTCGGGGTCACTGTTCCAAAGGTCAAAGCAAGATAAACAGGACTGGACACAGGGACAGGGCAAGTCACTGGAACCGGGAAGGACACAGGAAACAGGAACCGAGCTACAGATACAGCCACTAGTATCCGATCACTTGCCTGGGTAAAAACTAAGGCATCTCACAGTAAATGCCTCAACATTTCTGTGAAGTTCCTAATAGCCCATCGGATTAACACAGCAGAGGTCCCTGCAGTCCCATTCAGTTTAAATGGGACTGCAGGGACCCACCGCTGTGTTAATCTGATGGGCCATTAAGTATCTCACAGAAATGTTGAGGCATGTTGAGGCATTTACTGTGAGATTGCCCCAGATTTTCCAAGGCAAGTGATCTAATACTGGTGGCTGCATCTGTACACACAGAACTGTACACAGGAATAAAACAGACGGGGTCAGAGAGCACAAGGATTACAATATCAGGCTTGGGCAAAGTAGCCGGTAATGGCTATTTATGGCCCTGGGGCAGGTGCAGTCAATTACCAGTTCCAGGAAGAGGCTATCTTCCTAACTCAGGGGCCATCTTGGTGCACCCAGCTAAATCAGAAGAGCCTCTCTGTTGGTGCACCGAGTGAATCCTCACATTTTTACTGGAAGAGAAGCAGAAAAGGGGGACTTCTCCTCTTCTGTTCCATTAACAGTGACGTAGTGGTCATGTGATTGTGAGTGCCGGAGGAGCCAGGGCACTCAGGTGTTAATGCACAAGGCCTTTACAATGTAGTGCAGAGTATAAGTAACAACCCCAATAGTATATATATTTAAGTGCAGAGCAAATACTTATTAAATTAAAGCGGCTCTGCTGCAAATTATTAATCTGAAATGTTTGGCAGGTGTCTTGATATCTTCTGACTGTAAATACATTAAACATGTGGAGTAATTTTAATAAGCTCTTATCAAAGTCACTTACTATAAATTATACCATCAAGTTGCATGTGCATTGTTTTCAGCTGCTAGTGGGGTGTGAGGTTCCACTTGGATATTTCTTGTACAGTACCATTATGTTATAGGAGAAGTACAGTACAGTACTGTATATTTACATTGAGAGTTTTTAAGTTTTGTCTCAATATTTTGTATTAAAATAACCATGATTGTGCTGGCATTTTCCCCACACAACTGCTTCATTCACAACATTGTCACATCATACAGTGGTTGAGCTGAAGACTGGGTAGTGACATGCAAATAAACTCTCCGTGGGTATGTCATTTTTAGCTGCTTAATTCAAGAAAAAGTGTAGGTCATCAGGACCAGCATTCCAGTGACTTTATGTATTGGAGTGTGTGTGTTGTTTTATTTAATCTCTCTCGGGTCTCTCACTCTCTCTCTGGTCTCTCTCTCTCTCTCTCTCTCTCTCTCTCGGGTCTCTCTCGGGTCTCTCTCTCTGGTCTATCTCTCTCTCGGGTCTCTCTCTCTCTCTTTCTCTCTCTCTCGGGTCTCTCTCTCTCTCTCTCTGGTCTCTCTTTCTCTCTGGTTTCTCTTTCTCTCAGGTCTCTCTCTCTCCGGGCCACTCTCTCCGCCCGGGTCACTCTGTCCTGCCTGTGTATCTCCACACTCCTGATGCTGTGATGTCTCAGTTCCTCAGGATTCAATTGCTTATTCCTTTTTTCTGCTCTCAGCCATTGGCCGGAGAGTATGTCCATCAAAACCAATCAAAAGATTTCTATAAGACCTATACTGACAAGTATAAGGCCTTGTGTGATGAAGGGAATACTAGTGTGAGGCCCAACAGTCCCAACAGGATCAGAACCCACAACCTCTGCAATTCAGGGCCGCCGTGGCTTGGTCGCAGGCTTAAAAGGTTTTGGCCAAAGGATTGAACTAAATGACATAAATTTAAGAAGAAAAAATATAGATAAAATACATAGTATTGTACTAAATAATTTGTTATATTTGATATAGCGTTGTGGCTTTCTTGTATTTTGTCGTATCAGTAGATTGGGCCACTATCGTAGCACCGCTCCAATTGACACAAATACACACAAATACTGTTTGGGTTTTGAGCTTGCTAAGGCTGCACTTATGGTGACGGCGACGCGACCGTCGCGTCAAAACAATTGCATTGTCACCGTCGTCGGCGCTTATAGTGCACGCGACGGCGACGGAGCAACGGAGCAACAGTGCTTCCAAAAATCTGGTAGTCACTGATATTTGATTTTTCCGGCGACGGTCTCCCCTTGTGGCCAATCAGGAGCTTCTCCGTCTCTCTGGCTTCCCCCTCTATGACGTCGCTGGCCTTGTAACCAGTGACGTCACCTAAATTTTAAATATAACTATAGCAACGTCATCTATTGCGTCGCCGGCACTATAAGCGCGGCCTAAGACAACGTATGTTATTTGCTTTAGTGCACAGACATTATAAGTAACCTAAAGTTAAGTTAGGTTAAATAGGCTAACAGAGATTTGTGAATCTGCCCCAATTTAGCAAAAGTAACATTATTAAAAAAATGCTGGAAGAGACCAACACTACTGTATAAAAGCATGCTACAGGTACCTTTCCAGAAATGAAAAAAAATTCAAGGCTGAGACTTTAGATATGAAACTCAATGTTTCAGGCAAACAAAACACTGTTTGTCAGACTTCTCATAAACAAACACACATTTGCACATCTCTATAATTAATCTCTATAATTAAGCATCTCAAATTAAAAAAAAAAATATTCACACACATTTCAAACATGACATGAAAAATGTGTTCTATTCCCAAAAGTCAGCACAGAAGAGATTGTTATAGAACAAGTGACAGGCAGAGCATAGTTTGTTTTCAAAGAATTTTTAGAATTGATGTAATGGAAAAAAATCATTGTAATATTGTTTGTTTGAAATATGTCTCTAATTTCAAGAGTGAAAAATAAAAATACCTAGAAATAAACGAGGAAGGTTTTGTGTGTGAAGTCTTCCATTCTCAAATTAGACCTACAGTATGAGATAGTTCCTCAACTAGAAGACCAACACACAGCACAAGCAGGAAGATAATATATTATGCAGGAAATAGACTCATGAAGTTATCCTTCTCTATTTCTACCAATGGATTTAATCTTATGTTATACAGTATATAAGTGCTGACTGGTGATACCTCGGCTGAGCTGCAATCTTCTATACTTTTGAGAATTGATCATACCAGACCTCACATGGTGATAACAAGGCAAGTACCATGTGGTCTGGTAAAAATAGACTGCACTGTATTTTGCGAGAGACATTGCTATTCATGCGTTCGTTTTCATGCAGAAATGTAATGTGAGCTGAACGATGGATCGCAGCTCTGTCAGACGAAGAACATTGACTTAAATGGGGTACATTAAATAATTCCCTTAAAGTCTTAGAATGACATACTGTACTTAAAGATCTCAGTATATAAACCTTGAAGGAGGGGATGGTATAATAAAACTACCAGACATGTTAAGGTATAAAGTTCATGGGAAACTGGGGCTCTAAAAGTAATCCGGTAGAGGGAGGAAAGACCAACAAAGTCTCCACTCCAAATAAATATATGTACTATATCTAAGAGAAAAAAACTGATTCTGCCCAATAAGTTATATGTCACAAATATAGGAGGTTATCAGTCTGAGGGGATACAATAACAATTGGTAATTGATAATATTGCGTCTACCTGGCCTTACTCTGACTCAGAGCTAGCAACATCCAGGAATCTGAAATGAATGACCTCCCAGCATTCTTATTCCAACATAAATTCCCCAAAATTGACTGAACCAGGGACTCACGATTGCTACTGTATGTAAAGAATAAATCCTTGTCCTCCAAATCATTCCTGACAGGAACAGGCTCCTCTGATGTGCTAAAACAAAATTAAAAACCGGGCGCTTCTTAAACTATAGTGAATAATGCTTAATCTATATAATATAGGTGACAGTGATGTATAATTTGCAATTAGTATCACAAAATGTGATAAGTGACCTCCACCAATACAAAGTGAATAATAATAGTGATGTAAAATACAAAATGAAAAGCAACTCTACACCCTTTATGCGGACTGTCCAGGTCCAGGTAGATCTTGTGTAGTTTTCCACAGCGCTCCGCCCAATTGGAAAACTACACAAGATCCTCTGATGTGCTGTCTGCGATATTGCTGCATCAGTACAAAAACAGCACCACAGCAAATTACGAGGAAGAGGGCAACTCCAAAAATAAAAAAGTTTATTTGGCCAATAACAGGAAGAACAACATGTTTTGCGCAAGCTGCCCTTTATCAAGGTCCCCTTCTGAGTTAGCCTCAATAGGGACATTTAAATACCCCTCATTCCTGGGCAAAAGCCGGGGATGCTGGGTACACAAACATCATAAAAAAACATTCAAAACAACTTTATTAACACAGACATTGAATAAAAAAGAGAAGATTTGCCACAATGTTCCTAACAGCCCTTTACTATAAAATATATACATTTATAAAGGCATAACTATATAGAACAATTGCCTTTACACACAGAACTCCACCAGTTTGTGCATATGGAGGTTGATCAACATGTATATTTTATAAAGTTTTTTCTTATGCCTGATCTTGCTGCAATGTTGCCAGTATATTGCAAATCATTGAGTAAAGGGCTGTTAGGAACATTGTGGCAGAACTTGGCAGATCTTGATGGCTTGGTCATGATCGCTGGAAGTCATCTCAATTTGATTTTTCCAGCAACCGCAGCCTGACGTCACCGTCGCCGTCGTTGGCACTATAAGCGTAGCCTAAGTCGTCTGCCATTTTTTTCATCAAATCAAAATAATTGTCTAGTTACAAGTGTAACAGTGTTTCCCCCACTCGGTGGGAGATTTGGCCATTACTACGGTGTATGGTACATATAGCTGCTAGTAACAGGAGGGCTGAGTCATCCGCCAATGGTAGTGGGGACACAAGACCAGGCTTCTTGGGTTCATACCCTACATATCTCTTTAGCAGTGCAGCGCCTCCATCTGCCATAGGCTCCAGGGAACTGAAGGTGATCTCCCATGGTAGCACTATTATCTCTCCCCCCAGTAAGCTCACACACCTGGCAGGAGGTATAACAACAGGAACGGTTTATTGTCTTCACTGTACAGCACAGTACAAGGCAGAGTTCTGCCCTATGCAGTCTCTCAGCTATCACTGAAGGATGGTCCCTGGACCTTCACTAAAGGCCAAGGGCACCCGCATCAGTTCCAGCTCTTCCCTGCCCCTCCAGCAGAGGCAGAGGTATGGTCCACACTCACACTCCCCCGGAGGGAAGAGGACCAGAGAAGGCCCAATAATCAGGCTCTTGGCTATGTGACCTGCCCCTCTTAAGAGGGTAGAGACACTCCCTAATTTGGGGCAGCCCTGTCCTTAAGTAAAGCCAGGAGGAGGGCACAGGTCTGTCTCATGATTGGTCATGCTCAGGCCTGATGTCACCGCCTCCTGCTGTCACTCAAGTGCAGCACCTCGGAGGGGGAAACCCCCATTTCAACTACTGGCAACCTAATTGTACCAATGCTTACTGCCAGTACAAGGGCAGAATAATAACCATCAGGTGACCTGGCTACACAAGTATTGTTCATAAAGATAAGAACTCAGATACTGTATGTCCCATACATCCTTAAAGTAGTGCTCGGTCAGTTAAGCAAGGTAAGCCCAAGAGAGCAGGGCCGGTGCCATCCAGGATGTACTGCCCACAGAATCCCTGTTCAGGGCAGATAAACCAAATGCACATAATAAATTAATAATTACATTCAGGAGTACTTTCTAGGACAGAATGGCCTTCTCTATATCTAACTCTCCCTCTCTGTGACTACTTCATAAAAGCAACAAGCTATAGTGACTATTTTAACCCACAATTCTTACAATGCACCCCTTCTGAAATCCCTCTCCTGGCTTCCGATCAAATCCCGCATCTCGCACTCAATTCTCCTCCTCACTTTTAAAGCTTTACACTCTTCTGCCCCTCCGTACATCTCAGCCCTAATTTCACGCTATGCACCATCCAGACTCTTGCGTTTCGCTCAAGGATGTCTTCTCTCTACTCCTTTTGTATCTAAAGCCCTCTCCCGCCTTAAACCATTCTTTCTCACTGACTGCCCCACACCTCTGGAATGCCCTTCCCCTCAATATCAGACTAGCACCCTCTCTATCCACCTTTAAGAGCCACCTTAAAACACACCTGCTTAACGAAGCATATGAGTTGCTCCGTGGCTGATACTATACACCTCATACTGTACATAAAGCTTGGCCCCTTGCAGACGGACTTACCAGAACACCTTACTACTGTCTCTGTACACTTTTCCTTCCTACTGTACCAATTAGATTGTAAGCTCTTCGGAGCAGGGACTCCTTTTCCTAAATGTTACTTTTATCTCTGAAGCACTTATTCCCAGGATCTGTTATTTGTATTATTTGGTATTTATATGATTGTCACGTGTATTACTACTGTGAAGCGCTATGTACATTAATGGCGCTATATAAATAAAGACATACATACATACATACCACATACCAGATCTGATAATTAAATAAAATAGATTGCCTCTATGTTTTTAATTAATCCCCAATATTCACTTCATTTCCAAACATCCCGTACATTGAACCTAGAGGGTTGCAAGATATTATATTAGGACCTCTGTTTAAAGAATCACGTGAACAATTACAATGTTTATTCAGCTTGCTGAATCACCGTCTTGGGTACCTTGAGGTATGCAATGTACTATATGGCATAATCGAAAGTCCTTGTAGCAAAAATGCTCTGGCCTCAAGGTCACCTCTATTTAATCCTATTCTTTTTGCTGCAAATGTCCTCTCATTAGATTTTTCTTACGTATGTTTTATTAGTTTATGTTGGAATATGTGTTTGTTTACACTATTTGGAGCACACTCTTGTTCTCCGTACTTATGCGGCAGGTCTGTTTTGAGCATCATGTTTTTTTACTATCAGTAAATAGTTTGCCGCAATGAATTTTTATAACCCCAGAATATTCGTGCATGAAGAAAACGTAAAACAACCTAACAACCGTTTATCAGAGCACTTTTTGGCTCATGTATCTTATAAATGAGCTGCTAAAAAAAAAAAACAATTAGATATTGTGAGATAATAATACACAGATATACGCATAAAGAAAATAATCTGTTTGTTTTTATGGTTCACCACTGGAAGCAGTAGAAAAATATGATAACAATGGAAAAATATTAAAAATGCCATCGCTGGAGTGGAAGTTCAAAGCAGTCGATGAAGGGAGAATAAGGATGCTGAGGGATACAGTGACTCACAAATATTTATGGAAATTCCAGAAACCCCAAGATGTTGAACAGATGTATTGTTTTTTTTTACGGGTTTAAACAACAGGCAACTTGAAAGGCTTCCCAAGAAAGGATATTTGAATAGGTAAAATACAATATAAGTGGTCCTTAAATTTTCAGTCACACTTAAGAACAGAATGTACTGTACTAATATCTCTGATAGCATTTTTAGGCATACACATTCTTCCCAGACAAAAATTAATAGGTAAAGACTTTGGATAAACGAAGTGACGATGTATCACAGAGAAACAACTTAAAACGTATCTATTATTACGAAAATGTAAAATAGAATCAACTTGATGATGTTAATAGCTAGTTAAGGCAGTTGCTGTAGTGTAATGGATCACTGTTGTACCACTTAATGGGTGGTTACAAGTTACACCCTTGGTGTTAATTGTATGGAGATTGCATTCACCTCTAAACTAATTGGTAACATGCACTTGGAATGATATGATGCTGTACTTGGAAATGTAACAATACACATAATATACAGTAGAACCCGTAAAGTGAACTAGAGATTAAAAAAAACAGCAACTGCAGTAATGCTATCTATAGTGATTAAAACATACTGCAGGAGCTGAGGAGTAAATAAATACATATATTCAATTATCACCTTTTGCTGGTGGATCTCAGTGGAACAGAAAGCACTTAGCCCACTGATGGTTGTCTAATTGCTGAAGTAAGGCAGAATAAAGTAACACTGTGTTACTAATGTCATCCAAGAAATAGGGACCAGAAGAAGGCAAACAAAAACTGTGAAACATCATACAATGATATCTCATAATGGGAAATATAATTCCTTCCTGACTCAAACTAATAGAAGCAATCCAATTTATGTTGTATTTATTTGGTATATCCTTGTGTACCTTTCCTTTCTAATAGATGTCCAACCTTTTTTTGTAGATATTTTTGTATCTGCCATCACAGTCTCCATGGGTAATGAATTCCACATTGTAACTGCCCTTACTGTAAAGAACCCTTTCCTTTGTTGCTGGTGAAATCTCCGTTCCTCCAACCTTAAGGGATGCCCCCGAGTCCTTTGTACTGCCCGTGGAATGAATAGTTATTTTGAAAGCTCCTTGTATTGTTCCCGAATATATTTGTATATAGTTATCATATCCCCTCTTAGACACCTCTTTTCTAATGTAAATAAGTCTAATTTAGCTAGCCTCTCCTCATTAGTTAGATTGTCCATCCCCTTTATTAATTTGGTGACTCTTCTCTGCACTCACTCTAGTTACCATAATGTATTTTCTTAGTATTGGTGCCCAAAATTGTACTCCCTATTCAAGGTGTGGTCTTACTAATGCTTTGCAAAGTGGCATAATTATGTTTACTTCCCTTCCATCCATACCCGTTTAATGCAAGATAAGATCTTATTTGCTTTGCCGCTACTGTATGATATTGGGCACTATTTCTAAGCCTGCTGTCTACAAGCACTCCTAAATCCTTCTACATGAAGGATTCATCTAATGTTTCCCCATTTAATATGTAAGTCGCCTGTTTATTCTTGTATCCCAAATGCATAACTTTACATTTATCTGCCATATACCTGACCAAGTTTCTAGGCTATCCAAGTCCTGGTGGAGAGAAAGTACAACCTGTACAAATTCAACTACCTTACACAATTTAGTGTCATCAGCAAAAAGACTGCTCTCTATGCCAAACTCGAAGTCATTAATTAACAAGTTAAAAAGCAGGGATCCCGGTTCTGATCGTTGAGGTACTCCCCTCACAACTTTAGCCCAACCTGAAAAAGTTCAATTTTTACAACTCTGTATCCTTCAACCAGTTTTCAATCCAGGTGCAAATATTTTTACGGAGTCCAATTTGCTTTACTTTGTACTCTAACCTCTTCTATGGAACCGTATCAAACGCCTCAGCAAAATTTAAGTAGATCACATCAATTGCATTACCCTGGTCTAATTTCCTTTTTACCTCCTCAAAGAAATGAATAAGGTTAGTTTGGCACAACCTATCCATCATAAATCCATGCTGACTATTACTAATCATTTAATTTTCAATTAGGTATTCCTGAATATTGTCCCGTACTAAACCTTCAAGTAGCTTCCCTACTATCAATGTTAGGTTTACAGGTCCATAATTCCCCGGTTGTGATCCATCTCCCCTTTTAAATATAGGTACTACATCTGCTTTATGCCAATCTTGTGGTACTGAGCCGCTGGATATGGAGTCCTTGAATAATAAATGTAATGGTTTGGCTATTACTGAACTTACCTCCTTAAGAAATCCTGGGTGTATGCCATTGGGGCTAGGTGATTTATTTACTTTAATTTTATCACACCTATGCACTTCTTCCTCAGTTAACCAATTGTTCGTTAATATACAGTAGATGTTGTGGCTTCCTCCTGTGGCACTTTTTTGCAATTGAATCTTCCCTGGTAAATACAGAGGCAAAGAATTTGTTTAATATCTCTGCTTTTTCCTTATTTCTAATAATTTGCCTGTTCATCTCACACTGAAAGGCTTCTATATTTTATTTTCTAATCTTTTTGTTATTAAGGTACTTAAATAACTTTTTAGGTTGATCTAGCTTTCTGTTGCAAGCTTTTTTCATTTCCAATTTTTGCTAATCTGATTGCCGTTTTGCAACTTTTGTTACATTCTTTATAATTCTAATATTATGCATCCGTCCCTTCTGACTTTAATAATCTAAATGCATGCCTCTTCTTTTCCATTTCCTCCCCTATTTGTTTATTTAGCCACATTAGTTTAAACTTGTTTCTTTTATATTTATTACACAAGGGTATACACTGAAAACTGTGCTTTTCTAACAATGTTTTAAAGACTGCACATTTATCTTTCACATTTTGTCCTGCAAAAACATCATTCCAATGTATTCCTTGTAAATAATTCCTCAATTTATTCAAATCTGCCTTTTTAAAGTGTGAAGTCTTTGTTGCACCCATATGATATGTTTTTTGATAAATTATTTCAAATGAGACCATGTTCTGATCACTGTTTCCCAAATGTTCTCAGACTTGAATATTTGTTATTACTTCTACATTGTTTGATATTATTAAATCAAGTTATACCCCTCTCCTAGTTGGTTCCCCAATAATTTAGGTCATGTAACTGTCCTTAATCACTCCCAAAAACCTGTTTCCTTTCGTTGTAATGCTAATCTCATTGCCCAAGTCTATGTCTGGATAATTATAATCACCCATTATGCTAACATAACCTAGTTTTGATGCCTTCTCCATTTGCAAAAATATTTTGGCTTCCTCAATCTCACAGATATTTGGTAGTTTAAATTATATTCCTATAAACATTTTATTTGTATTTTTAGTTCTGTATCTTCACTTTTGTTCAAGAATCCAATTGATATTGATGCTTATCATTCACTGGTGAATTGTTTGTTTGCTGTACAATTATGTATTTTGGTGCATGGCGTTCTTGTGGACCACCACTGGGGGATCCGTCATTTCATGTGCTTATCTTGTGCCATACTCTGGTTGCTTTGCCTCACAACTGGAGGAGCATGGCAGGCGGACCTTCCGGTTGATGGTCCTTACAAATTCCAGTACCTTGAGAAGAACTTTACCTCTTTGACAAAGCGCACGCATGCGTAAAACGCATCAGAGGTTTTTCTCAGGATTCCTGTCTTTTTATGTTGTATTAGTTCTTCAATAAAGTGATTTTTAGTGATCCAGTATCTGTCAGTTTTTTCCCTTTGGAATTTAGTGGAACGCAGTGCATCGTCTCATCAGTCCCCTTTGGGACATCACTTCCTTCTTCACTATTGTAAACTGCTGTCTCTCCTTCCAGGCTCTCACCTGTATCCTCTATAATATATCTTAAATAACGCTGCTAAAATCAGTTAATTGTGTCCCAAATCTGTCACTGGTCCTCTCTTGAAGAAATCCCTCTTCTGGCTTCCCATTAAATTAGACATACTGTACAACATTCTCTTCATTTAAGGCTATACACTGCTTTGACCCTCCTTATATCTCAGCTTTAATTTCTTGCAATACACCTGCTCACCTCTGCTCTGCTCAAGTATGTCTTCTGTATACCCCATTTGTATCTAAAGCTCTCTCCCACCTAAAGCATTTCTTACTTTCTGCCAACACCTATGGAATGCCCTTCCCCTCAACATCCGACAAGCACCCTCTCTCACCACCTTCAAGGCTTGTCTCAACATGCACCTCTTTAGGAGAGCATTTCAGTAGCTCCAAAGTACTTGCGTCTTGCAATTGCATTTACCATAACACAGTACGTATGTTCTTCCTACATAGCACTTAGATTGTCAGCAGTTCAGGGCAGGGTCTCCTTTTGTTAATGTTTACTTTTATGTGTGAGGCACTGATTCTCATGACTGTATGCCTTAAATTATTCTGTCGCATCTACTACTGTTGTGAAGCACTATGTACATGGATGGTGATATACTGTACATACGTATGTAACGGGTATTCCCTGTTAATACAGACGCTACTACCTGCTGTGTAACCTGTGTGGCTCTCAGGAGCCTAAGCCTCCGCTTGGGGAGCCTGGGGTACATACATATAATACGATCTCGTGGTGCAAAGCCTCCACCTGGGAGGGATCCCAACGGAGTGGGAGGAGGCCCTCACAGGAAACAATCACATCAAGCAAACAGTTGTAAAACAGAACTGGCTTTACTGCATAGCATGTACTTATTCATAAATCAACAGGTGTCCCTCTCTATTGGAGACACTGACTACTGCGTCTCGCAGGACGCTCCCACCTACACCGGGTGATCCCACCCCGTGTCCAATAACCCCACACAATGTGTCCCGCACCCTTAAAGGGAGAGGATATGTGTGACTGCGCAGCCACTAGTCCCGTAATAATAATATATGTAGGATCGTTGGTGCACTTGTTGATGGTTACCTGCCGAGCACTCCAGTGCCCGGGCCTTCACAAAGGATCCGAAGGCTGACGAAACCAGGAACTACCGTCCGGGGCGATCCCACCCGGATGGCTACTGCAGCGGTAGTGGAGGTCTGAGCCCAAACCTCTGGATGGACGCGCAGTGTCCGCTGTGTCCCTGACTCTGTGTAGTAAGGGGCAAGGTCCCTAACCTGGGGCCTGTCCCTACAACACTCAACTACTGGTGACTCAGGGCTATCTGGGGCCTAGGGGACTGCTGGCCTAGTGCAGGGAGTCACTGACTCCTGCACCCTACCTCCTTCCCCTAGCTGCTCCTGGCGCCAACTGACTAGCGTGCTCCAAGCCCGCGAAATGTATCTATCCCTGAGCAGGGAGATACTACAGCCCTATTGGCTACCTGGCGTCACCTGACTCAGCCCCTGTGCACCCTGGGAGCTGTATCTCTTGGGAGCTATTATCCCCTATGGCCGCCTCGCGCGCACTTCCTCTGCACATGCGCCAACCTCCGCAGTGGCCACCAGCTGCCCAGACCCATTGCGCATGTGCAACTACTTAGACAATGGCGGCGCCCCTCGCGGGAGCCGCCGGGGACTTTCCGAGCACCGGAGTGCTCCCTGCTCGGCCCCCACCCTCCAGGAACGCCGGTGGGGCTGCCGCTTGGCTCCGGCAGCCCCCACCATCAGCGGAGGTAACGGAGGTTGCGGAGCAAATGGGGGAACCTGGTTACATGTACATGTACAGTATTCATTATCACCACATATTATGGAGGAAAATAAATCCAGCTGCAAAAATGTAATGGCTCGTAAACCAAAGACAATGTCCCTATGATGTGACGTCTTCCTTATTTATTGGATACTAAGATAGGTAATGAAATGAATAGGGGAAATTATCACCTGCTCCAGGAATTACCGATCAAGGGGGGATCCTTTCAGAGATACCATGATTCAATACATTTAGAAAATGAATTTCACATGGGCAGAATATTCATTTAAAATGTACTATTTTAATCAGGGAGAGGAGCCCTCGATAAACTATACTTTATATTAAGCCGCACTCCCCACCATGTAAATATACCTATCTTTAGATTATGCTATGTGAATTTTCAGAAGGATATTCTGTTGTTTTTTGTTTTTTATATACCACAGTGATTAAAGTACTGTAGGATCATTACATGTGTTCAAAACAGACAGTGCAAGTCTGGCTGCTAAGACAAGTTGTGAAATGCACTGATGGAATTATCAGTGACATGGTTCTCTAGCAGTGTGACAGAAAATTAAATGTGCTCTAAAGTGCCACTTTAATCAACAACAAAATACTGTAAGTGACTTAATGTTATATTGGTGATGTAATAATAAATCATACTGGAAATAGAGAAGGTCAGAGAGAATGTGACTTATACTGTACTATTCACACTTGGTGAATATATAGTGCCCAATAGAAGTACCAATCAGTGTTTCTAATGAAAACACTAAAAGATTGTCGATCTCTGAGGAAGCCATTTACTTGGTGAAACACGTAGGATTTGTGAACTACTGAGGACACCATACCCATACACCATACGGCCATTTTGTTTTCCTGGAACAGTTAGACTAGAGAGGAAGAAAACCTGCAGTGTACAAGCGGATTATTGACGGCGTCTGTATTCCACTCTGCAGCATGGCAGACAAGGCGGCTGGGGTGTGCTGTATATAAACAACCCGAAAGGCTTATTTTCAAAAGACCTCTCGTGAGTGCAATATACCCCCTGTGTGTCTCTAGTAAACAAAGATTTACACTACTGTGTTGTTCTGCTCCATCTTTCTGAAGCTATTTGGAACAATCTTCCTGTGTTTCTATTAGAAACACAAATTGGTACTTCTATTGTGCACTTGTAACAACTCTATCCTTCGCTGGCAGGAGAAAATCGTCCCGTGTATTACTGTCTCTTTAAGCCGAATTTTGCTTTTGGGTGTAGTGGTGTTAAGCAGTTTACCTTGTTCTCTCAAGGTGTTGAAGGTCTGTGCAGTCTCTTGATGAGGAGTTAAATAAAATAGAGGGTGCCAGGAACTTTTATGAACTTTATTAAACAGAAAACTTGAAGAACAACATGACTGGTTTTCAGCATAATTGGAAACCCACAACCTCAGTTTTTCACACCATGAGATTTGTAGCAGCTCATCTTCCTCTGGAAGCTTTTTGCTCTGCCTGGGACAGAACTGTACCCTTGCATCCAGCAATTCCCAGCAGCCCCACCGAAATCTTCTTCTAAGGCCTACGGTTGAGGACTACTCTACTGTGGTATAATTTCCATTGATATGCTTATCTATATGGGCCCCTAAACTGGAATACTTACCCTAACACTAAAAAACAATAGCTTTGTTCCCCTTACATGCTAAGGGAGCCTGGAGACCCCCTCCTCTGGTTCCTCCTGGGGTGCGGAAATGACTAAAACTCAGACATTTATCATCTCTGTTCCCACCCCTGTTGCTGGGCAAATTAAAGGTCTGCTTACTTTACACAGAGCTATCTCCAACAGGGTAACGGTTCTAGCAACTTCTAGAAACAAGGCGTGACTATACATCTAACCTTTAAATTGAAACACAAAATATGTTACATGAGAATATGCAACATCTAAGCCTGTTAAAAGAATTAACCCCTTAACTGCCGCAGGGACCACGTCTCACTAGGGCCACATTTTAGCAAGGATGCTATACACTATATACTGTACTCACCAAGTGTAAATAGTATTAGTCACATTCTCTCTGACCTACACTATATCACCGAGCTGTACTATATTGTGGTTCATTCTCCTAATCTTATGAACTTGGGAGTCACTGTGCGCCTCAACATCCACTCAAAGAACATAGTTCTCGAGGAATTATTTAAATGTTAGGTGGTATATACAAATCAGTAGTGATAACTAATAAAATAATTATTGGTGGATGGTCTTTGTAATATATTGTATGTGAAAAACAATATATTTTGTCACCTTTACTTGGACAGATTTTTTATTTTATTTTTTAAATGTTTGAAGGTACCTACAGTTTACTATTGTTTGAAAAAAATGTCTACTCTTTATATAAGCGCATAAAGAAAAATATAGATATATATCCAATACCTTGGATTTAATACATCATTTGATTCAAACTGCTTTAGCAACAATTGAATTGGGTCACTTTCCAAATGGTGAAAAGCAATGCAGCGGGATAACAGCCCAGGCAAAGTGTGAGAAACAGGAAGCAAGAACTTCAATGGCCATGAAAGTTTATAGGAATCAATTGTCCTTTTTCTTTTTCAATTGTTGCTCTGAGAAAACATAATATGACTAAAATGAAGCAGACCTGCCAATTCACAGCCTAAAGTGTTTGATGGGAAAATGGTTTCATGAAAGTGCAATTAAAAATTTACAGTGTCTACCTTGCTTATTGAAATGTCACCTTAAAATGTATGGTACCTTCTTAACAAGTGCAAAGAAGTTGAGATGATGGTAATAAAACTCTCAGACAATACGTGTGAATTGGTCTGTTATTTATGCACCGAGGCAGGATATTCCCTTAATTTCCTGTAAAAGGAGAGATTGCGTGTGTTCTCACCTTGTTAATGTGAAACCAGACTAAAGGCATTAAGAAAACAGGTTCTTTATTTTCTTCCTCCTTTATTTGACTGAGAATTGCAAAATACATGGAAATCATTGATCATATTATTCCTTATTACAAAAATATACCTTTTCATTTATTGTTTTCAAAAACAGCTACAGATGTAGCCAGATTTACACTTCCCGTGACCGTGAGAAGCTAAATCTAAATCCCTGCATATTGCGTGTTGGATGCAGTTACCTTGACTGACTCGCAAGTGCGCCACGACCGGAAAAAAAATGAGATTCAGCATTGGTTGTTATTTAGAGAATAAATAGATGCATGAATTACATTACATTACCTTACCTTATTAGCACATTATATTACCTTACTGTATTAGCTGGATGCGCAATGGTGTTGATGCTCATCAACCTGCAAAATATGCAAAACAAGGATGAAAACAAGAATTAGACAATGACCAATAAATTACTGAATTCAAAACTTTTTTTTAAAACTGTAAGTATTCAATAAAAGTTTGCATCATTCGGATGACTCCAGCCCCCAGTCCTCTGATGCTGCAAAAGTGCAATGATTGCATCTTTCATGCTCTTGAATTGTGCAACAGTTCATATCTAATCGCTCTTTTCAAATTGTTTGGAATAGCTTTCTGACCCCTGTAGCAATCAAAGTTGACTTGTTTGTACCACCCAGAATATTGGTGAAAAGGCACATGGTGTTTGAATATTAGCTGTGAATATCGATTCAGCTGTCCTCTGCAGTTTGCAAGATATATCTCCAAAGCTTCCGTTGGTATTATGAAAGCGGGATGTCACCTACTGCATTCCCATGGATCCTCTCGGGTCTTTGCTTCTGTCGTGCTGCAGGTGGTCATTGGAAAGCAAGCACAGCTAACTGCTCCAGAATGCGATTTTCCAGCAGTTCTGTCTCTGTATCATGGGGGCTCGCGGCTACAAGTTCCTCCGTCATCTGGTATGTTGAGTGGTAACATCTGAGTATGGCATGGAGACAAAGGGAGTGGGGATGTGCTTCCAGATCTCTTGCTCTCTCCTGCTAATGTGGGCCTGGAATACAGATGCATTCTTTCCTATCTAGCATGGACGGAGCACAATGTGCAAAAGCGAGGACACACCGCAGGACAGTCCATAGCAGGCTGTAATGGCCCATTGGGATTAAAACAGCGGTGGTCCCTGCATCTGAATAGGACTCTCGCTGTGTGAATCCTACCGGGCTGCACCTGTCTGTAAGAGGCGCGCACTAAGAGTGAGATTTAATCAGTCACTCTCCCTGTGCGCCTCTAACAGGTGATCACGTGGCTTTTATTTTATTTTGCTAACACAGTATTGAAGCAGTTGTCTCCGGTTGTTGAACCGCATTAATTTCAGCTCCGGGGACCCCCAGCTTCCCGAGTTAAAGGCCCCCCGCCTTTATTAAAATAAAATAAAAGCGGCTTCATTACCTTAGTGGCTAGCTGCTAATGTAATGAAGGGGTTAGACCAGAGTACCTGGTTTATTGGAGGTAGAGGGAGTGGCTGGAGTGGTTGCCTCAGGGTAGGTAGTTAGGCCTCTCAGGTGGGTTAGGGGAGGGTTTAACCCCTTCATTACCTTAGCAGTAGTAACGCTAAGGTAATGAAGAGGTTAACCCCTCCCACTACCCACTCGAGAGGCCTAACCACCACTGCAACTACCCCTTCACCCACCCCTTCTACCTCCAATAAACATTCAAATACAATACAAACACCAATACACTCATTGATTGCCACTGTGGTTATCTATGCCCCCAGTGGGAGCAAAGATAACCTCAAGGCAATGAATGGGAACCCTACTTCTCCCCCGAACACATACAGTACAGTAATGGGATATTCCCTATTATCTAGATCTGGATAATAGTGCGTTTGCACATTAAAAAATTAAAATAAAACAAAACATTACCCAGCCAGCATATTGTAAATTAAAGTTGTACTTACCCCTGCCAGGATGAAGGCTGTCCTCATCCTCCTCATCTCCAGTGGACACGACAGTAAAATATAAAAAACTAACTACTGACCTGTAACCCCTTAAACACCTCAGCGGTTATTAACCACTATGGTAAAAAGGGTTAATCCCCCCCCCTCCTGCTACCCACCTGGGAGGCCTAACCACCCTCCCAAGGGCAACAACCCCCATCCCCACCCCCTCTACCTATTGATTGTCACTGTGGTAAACCATGCCCACAAAACATGGATTGCCACAATGGCAATAAATGAACAAGCTACAAATAAAAAACAAACACTAAATAAAATACATTACATTTAAATAAAAAAACAATTGCCAATAAACCAATTGATTGTCTTAGTGGTAAACCATGCCAAAATATGGGTATGGATTGCCACAATGGCACCCTACAAAAAATGTAAATGTAAAAAAAATCATTCCAATTAAAAAAAAAAAACTTTTGCCAAACAATGCATTGATTGTCACTGTGATTATCTATACCCTTGTTACGCCGGTGCTGCCCGCAGACCAGACCCGTCCCCTGAGCTGAAGGGGGAAGTGGTAATACACGCACCCGCAGCAAAGGGAGCGTGTCCGGAGTATGGTATGAAGCGTTGCCAGGCCAGGTGTAGTAAGGTAGACAATACTTGCCGGTACCGGTTGTAGAGATAGAGTGAAGGATGCCTTGAGGAAGTCAGGGAGTGGAGAGTGGAGATAGGTCGTAGTCCAAGCCGTGTTCAAGGGGTTACCAGAGTGTGCGTTGTCCAAGGAGTGCCGAGATCGAGAGCCAGAGGGGGTAGTCGTATGAGCTGCAGAACCTGTGAAAACACTGAGAGAATCCAGAAGTACTTCCATACAGAGACTATGTCGAGCAAAGACTGAGAGCAGAAAGGAGCTAGATAAAGCAGGAAGGTCCAATTAGGAATGGAGGCGGGACAGGAAGAGCTACAGGGAGACACTGCAGATTGGTGCAGGCATAACAGGCCAGGTGAGTCTTGATGGTAACCTGAGTATGCCCGTGCAGTGTGCGGGGGCGGAGCCTGAGGTCCGGGGGACGGGAATAAGAGTGTGCAGACTGAGCGTGCTCCGTAACTCGTGTACGCGCGTGAACCGAGCCAGGGGATGGTGCAGGTGTGCGTGCAGGAGGGCGTGGGCGCGCCCGGCGCTGAGCAGAGGAATCGCCGAGGGGAGTGATCCCGCGACGGTGGCAGGGGCGGGGAGCCGTGGAGGCCGGTAAGGCAGGATTGTTTTGTGTGTCCAGGGGCACCCTGCGGGGAGGGAGTGCTCTGTGTGGGGAGCGTGGAGAACGCCGATTCCTGACAACCCTGAAAAGGGCAACCTATAAAAATACACAATTAAATAAAATACAATCAATTTGTTTCTTACATTTGCCGGGATGAACATTTACCCTCCTCATCCAACTGTGACACCAACTCTTGCCCCATGACGCAATGATCCTCAACACCATGATGCGAAGACGCCCATGCTCCTCAGTTGATTGCAGAGGAGTCTCCAGTGAGTACTTTCTTCTTTTGTGCAGGCTCCTGTCATGATAATGTCATGATATATTATGTATTTTAATCAATCTGGTGCATCAGGGGTTAATGTGATTGAAGTTTTATTTTAAAATAACATCTGTTGGGGTTGTAACATGTCAGGACTTTTTCCAGGTTTGTGCTTGGCTTCAAAGAGAGCTTAATTGGGAGTGCCTATCCTGTATGGGCTCACTAAAAAGGGCCAGATTGGTTGCATGTTGCTGATAGGGTATAGATAAGGGGTTCCCAAAATGAGCTTCGTGTGTTGTTTAGGGTACAGATAAGGGCATACATGGGAATAAAAGATGGCCCATGTGACAACTGTCTATAAACATGGGTTTTTTTTACAGTTAAGCATCAAAGGCATTCTCTGGAGGGTTTTGCAAGGCCAGGGGCGCTGCTACAGAAGGTATCAAACCAAGAGTGACTTTATTAAAAATGAGAATATCCTGTGATGTCTTCTCCTCTGCATAATAAAAGTAACAAATCTGTAACTGTGTTACTGAGGGGCATGTTTTGAACATGGTAGAAAGGCACTACACTGCATCCTGTAATGCTTGTGTAACGCTGCTTCCCCCACCCGGTGGGAGATTTGGCCATTACTACAGTGTACGGTGCATATACCTGCTGGTAACAGGAGGGCTGAGTCATCCACTGATGGTAGTGGGGACACAGGACTAGGCTTCTGGAGTTCATACCCTACATATTCATTAGCAGTGCAGCGCCTCCATCTGCCACATGCTCCAGGAAACTGAAGGTGATCTCCCACGGTTGAACGATTACCTCTCCCCCCAGTAAGGTCACACACCAGACAGGAGGTATAACAACAGGAACGGTTTATTGTCCTTACTGTACAGCATAGTAACAGGGCAGAGTTCTGCCCGATGCAGTCTCTCAGCTACCACTGAAGGATGGTACCTGGACCTTCACTACAGGCCAAGGGCACCCGCAGCAGTCCCAGCTCTTTCCTGCCCCTCTAGCAGAGGCATAGGTATGGTCCATACTCACTCTCCCCCGAATGGAAGAGGACCAGAGTACACCCAATAGTCAGGCTCTTGTATGTGTGACCTGCCCCTCTCAAGTAGGTAGATGCACTGCTAAATTTGGGCGGTACCTGCCATTAAGTACAGCCAGAAGGAGGGCACAGGTCTGCTCCATGATTGGACATGCTCAGACCTGATGTCACCACCTCCCACTGTCACTCAAGTGCAGCACCAAGAAGGGGAAAACCCCATATCGACTACTGGAAGCCTGATTGTACCAGGGCTTACTGCCAGAAGTAGGGCAGACTAGTAGCCATAGGCCTGGGACCCGCTGCGCCCGGCGGCACGGGCGGGTGCACGGGCTTTCCCCACCAGCAGGGGAATCCTCCCGAGCTGGTCCCGGTCCCCCCTGGCTGCACAGCTCACTACACGCTGTGACGCGTCAGCCGCTAGGGGATACAAGAGAATTGTAATCCCTAGCTTCGACGCGTCACGTGGTGTGGCTGTGAGCCAATGAGGAGGGGAGGCTTCGGGAGGAGGAGAGGCTTCGGGGAGCGGGGAGGAGTGTGGAGTGCCTGCGTGTGTGTGTCTGTGTGAGTGTGTGTGAGTGCCTGCGTGTGTGTATGAGTGTGTGTGTGTTGCTTGTGATTACTTCAATCAGCAGCTCCAGCCCGAGCCCATGGAGGGAGGGAGGGGGGGAGAGTAGCGGGTCCCTCCACTCAAGCCACGCCCCCCCTCGCGCTCAAGCCTCCCACTAACTCCCACTCCCGCCCACCTCCCGCTCCGGCTACGGCTCCCTACAGACCGCATATCGCGGTCTGTGTATGTCAGCACCCCGCCTGTCTGCAGTGCGGGAGCGCTGACGGAGGGAGCGGGGCCTTAGCCATAGATGGCATGGCTACACTTGCAATACATGCTGGTAAAGGGTTGTTTCTAGGATGTACTTTTCCCTACGTACGTAAACTACACATTTAAACATAATTTTACTGAAAAGCAGGAGATTTATACAGTATAAGCTTAGTATAGCAAACATAGCAAGAGCCTACCTATATACAGGGCCAGGTAATTTACACATTTAAGGTTGGTAAATTTTTAGGTGAATGCTTAGTGATTTATGTGAAAATATTTGGGAAAAGTAGAGCAAATTTTACCTGGTTCATGAACTTTGGTGAAAATTTCACACAGCTGTATTTATAACTTCAGCCTAGAATACGCACCTTTGCGTATTACAGGAAGGGGCCTAGTACTGGATATGGGAGATTAACCCTTTTTGATCCATACTAGAGAGGGAATCTATGCACTGCGTATAGGATGGTTAACACTGTGGTGGCCACATCCACACCTTTATAAGGGACAACATTTAAACACACACACATATATACAGTTGTGTGAAAAAGAAAGTACACCCTCTTTGAATTCTATGGTTTTACATATCAGGACATAACAATTATCTGTTCCTTAGCAGGTCTTAAAATTATTACACCGTGTCATGATTTATTTAACAAAAATAAAGTCAAAATGGATCAACATTTCTGTTGATACCTAGATGTAATTTATTTTGGAAAATACTACACTATATAAATTATTTTTTTCCATACACGGTGATATCTGCGCTCCCCAAAAGCTACATCTGAATATCCTGTAAGTACAACTGGTCATACACAGTGGGACAGACTTTGCTTGCAGAATTTTGTCATTTTCCTTCAGTTGGGTGGCCATTTTAAATCCTGGCATTTATCTTCAAACCCAAAGTTTCCGCTGCTCAGTGCCTTTTGGACTGCCCACATTAAACGCCACCAATTGTGATGCCCACACCACGTTGCAGTCTCTTTAATTCCCAATTTAAGACAGGAAACACTGTATTTCTTATATGGGGTTTATTTACAGGGATTAAATCATACACCAACAGGCCCGCCGTCCCTTTAAATCAAAACAACACATAAAAATAACACCTATTCAAGAGAATATATACGTATTTTACTGTGTATTTTTGTCATATTGGATGTAGCACTGGGCTTCTCTGTCGTTTGTTGTATTCGTTGTATACATCCCTTCAGTTGCTGAGTGTAGCAACTCAGCAAGCACAAGTCTGGGCTTGTAAAGCTACAGGAACCATTTGACAGAATAAAGGGTGGGATAGTCTGGTTCCACCTTATGTATGACAAAGGGCTAGCTCACACTGCCTGCTATGCGGCGTGCGCGCGCACGTTCGGCAATCTTTGAGGCTAGTGGATGAGAGTTGTCACACTAGAAACTGCTTGTGGTGGCAAAGTAGTGTTGACGCTACGACATTTTGGCGCCACAACCCAAATTGAAATTTCGAGATGCACTCGTGTCACGTGAGCTGATTCAGCCAATAAAGGTGAACCAGCTCCATGACGTCACACCCCTCCCGCCACGCCCCCAATCGCTGCGACACAACTCCTGCAGCTAGCTCACAGATCGCTGGGGTGCAGGAGCACGCACTAAAGCGCACGGCCATAGCAGGCAGTGTGAGGTCGGCCTTAGTGGGTTCTGGAAATGTAAGTTTGATCCCTCACCTAGGGAAGTGTAGGTTCATTCCTCCCATTGGGGTGAGGACCTGACACTGCTAGGTGAAGACTGCCTGGGAGCCTCAAGCTCCTGGGATGAACATTCAGGATCAAGTGAAAAGTAGCAAGCCCTTCCTAAGTGATATTCAGGTTAAAGGAGTATTCTGGGATGCAGGATGCTAGGAGCTAGGAAGCCCAAAAGGATTTGAGGTGGGCTAGAGGCTTACGACTGACCAGAAGTACTTACCTGAATGGAAAGGGTCACAGTGGGAACTTGCCCCAGAGAGAGCATTACACAGGGAACCTGTCTAATGAGGTATTGTGCTCTATATGATAACAATTGATACCCAGGATGCTCGTGACTAAGCTGGAGCCATGAGACTGGTGTGCCTGTCAATAAAACAAATTTGAGTTGCAAAAGTTCTTGGTTCCCTATTTCTTGTCTTATACTCAAAACCACCAACTTCATCCTCCATTACAGCCAAGGTCTGAACCTGCCAGAAGGAACCCTGAGATCACAGGTAACGAACCGGGGAGCTAACACTCTAATCCGATCGGGAGCAGGTCGGAACCCTGTTCACACATGTACACCCTATCACCTGCTGCCGGGGTGGATAGGGTGTTACAAATACATAAATAAACATGCACTCATAGTTAGTTTATTTGTTGCTGTACTTTGTTTGGTAGGGACTTTTTGTCCCTTTTTTGTCTTGGATGCCTGTAAGAGAAATGTCAGTTGGAGAAAAGACACATACTGTACTTTCACCGGAACAGGTGAATTGCATAATTTATGGTGATTTTGCATGAACGCCACCAGGATGTAAATCTTTACTAACACTGTTGCAAATATGCAGCTTCCTTTAAAAATACAAGAAATAAGTCTGGATGCAGAAAAAGCTTTTGATAGGATAGACTGGCCTTACCTGAAGGAGACGCTTGCGGCATTTGGCTTTGGGGATCAGGTGAGTAGAGCGATTCTCTCGCTGTACTCAGGACCTACCGCCAGGGTAATACACCAGGGCTTTCCATCTCTCCCCTTTCAAATTAAGAGTGGCACGAGACAGGGATGCCCATTATCCCCTCTCCTGTTCGCTCTATGTATAGAACCACTGGCGGCGCAAATTATAGGCAATCAGGATATCTCAGGGTTAAACGTATACTCTCAAACACATAAAGCGGCCCTGTACGCAGATGATATCCTACTAATTATCTCAAAGCCCCTCACCTCCTTGCCAAACCTATTGGATTTATTGGACAGATTCTCGAACATTTCGGAATTTAAAATAAATCAAGCTAAATCTGAAGCCCTCAACATCAATCTCCCTAGACACGTAGAGAAGTTATTGCAACTGAATTTTAACTTCCATTGGCAACAGAAATACATAAAATATCTAGGAGTCCACATAACGAAGAACATCAAAGACATTTACAATGCAAATTACCCCAACCTAATTCGGACGTTGATAGCTGACCTCCATAAATGGTCCTCTATACGAATATCCTGGATAGGTAGGATACATAGCGTCAAAATGAACCTACTCCCCCGTATCCTATACCTTTTCCAGACGTTACCAGTGCCACTCAGACTGAAGGATTTGCTCTCACTTCAGTCTGAAATCTCTAAATTTATCTGGGGAGGGACAAAACCGAGAGTCAACAAATTAAATATGAAAAGATCTGTCCTGGCGGGGGGCCTAGCGGTACCCTGCCTGCTCTCATATTACAAAGCAGCCCAATTAAGCCAAATTGTTAAATGGCAATCTAATCCACGGCTAAAACGCTGGGTGGAATTAGAGAGTGCTGCCTGCGCTCCTTTGAAAATACGCAACTTGATTTGGCTACCTAAAACAGCGCGACGATCTGCTGACATGCCGCTTTCCTCAATGACCAACTCGTTGTCTATCTGGGATGCCAATAAGACTAAAAACTCCCTCACCACGAGTAACTCTTCAATGTCCCCAATTTGGAACAATCCCAAGTTCGCTCCTGGCCTTCTGGAGGGAGATACATCAATTTGGAAACAAAAAGGTTATATACGAATTAAAGATCTGGAGGGGTACAATAGCAAGATTAAAATGTTTGATCACGTCAGAGAAGAAAAAGATATACCCCACTCAGAATTTTTTAGGTACCTCCAGCTCCGAGCATTTTATAACAAATTTGCCCCATACCCCCCCCTGACGTCATTCGAAAAGCTCTGTCTGGCAGAGACCGACACAAAGGGACTGACATCACAACTGTACAAGGAAGTAGTTGATTCTGCGAGCTCTAGACAACAGCCATCGTCATTTAGAACCCAATGGGAAAGAGACCTGGGAGAGACATTAGAAGACGACGAGTGGAACGCTATATACCTGGCCACGGCAAAAAGCTCCATATGTACCACACTAAAGGAGAACGCATATAAGGTCCTAATGCGGTGGTACCTCACTCCAATGAAATTAGCCAAGTTCGTGCCTGGATCCTCCTCGCTATGCCCCCAGCAGTGCGGAGGATCGGCCGATCTGTTACATATGCTGTGGTCTTGCCCGCGGATCTCCCCACTATGGGAAGAAATTAGACATTGGATACAGAGGGTCTTCGACCTCACTATTCCCCCAGACCCATGGCTATTCCTCTTGAATAGACCACTAACGGGCCTGTCCAAAGCAAACAACAAACTAATAGCACATTTTGCAATAGCCACGCGGAGCGAGATCGCAGCACTATGGAAACGCCCCGAAATTCCAAGTATCCCAAAGATTCGAAATCGATTGTGGTTTATCTGCCAGATGGAAAAGTTGACGAGTCTAGTTAACGACACTGGCACCAATTATCTCAAAGTATGGACGCCTTGGCTGGCGCAGACGGATATCCCCGGGGTTGAGAGGAACACAATCTGGCTATGATAGATGCAGATGCGTTCTCCGTTAGGAGTGGAAACTCGACTCACGACGACTACACAGACAAATAGACAGAAAGCCTAAAGAGGTGATAAACTGGAGAAGACGTAACCCACAAAGAGCCTTACTAGGAGCGGTGGAGAGACCTAGCACGAGTGGATGCTCCTTTCTCGGCCGCGCCGCCACTTACTCCCTCCCTACCCTCCCCATCCCTTCCTACCCTCCCCACCCTCCCCATCCCTTCCTACCCTCCCCATCCCACCTTTTTTTTTCTAATTTTATTTTGTTTTTGTGTTTGTCAATTTGAATTAATTGTATTATGTAAATTATGTTGTCTTTATTGCTAGTCCACCCAAAACAACCCGGTCGAGTAGGGCCTGAAAAACCGTGATATATCTCACGAGCTGACATAAAAAATTAATGTAATGTATACTGTATTCTGTTTCACCTGTTTGGAAAAACTACAATAAAATTTAAGTTACAAAAAAACAAAAAGACATGAAAACATTTGCATTGCAAACTGAAGAAACATTTGCCCATTGGCCCACTATCCCTTCATTTATGTACATATCACTGCATCTTTCAGAAACGTTGTTTTGAGTCATATAAAATATTTTGGTTCAAATATTATCCTAAAAGGAGCCTAACAGCATTAATTGATTAATCCTTCAAATATGTAGTTCAAGAATTATTTACACAGATACAAATCTTGTGTCGTAATTTTTATTTCTTTGTATTTTTATGATAGAACAGTTCTTTACAGCTTACATTTTACTGCAATTACTCATAAGTATGTTCAGCATTGTAATTATGCTTCATTGCACTCCCTGTCAAGTCCTATTACTTACTTGGAATTTTTTTTAAAAAAAAGCTATTTACTTCTAAGCCCAGATGGACTAATCAAAGAGCTGTCATAAAGGAAAACTCAATGTTCTGCAGATGCTTGCGATTATATTGTCAATCACAATAGTTGAGCCGCTTGTTAGATCAGTGGCTGGAGTTTGGGAATTCTGTGTGAATGCTGATTGAACGTATTGAAGATAAAACATACTATTAAAACATATATTTTTGCTATGAGGCGAGTGGATGGCTGGAGTCGTGACCTTTCGCACTATATTCTTCAATTTACTTTTTGAAAACACTCATATTATTTGTTAGGCGCACTGCCGCCACAGTAATGAGAAATACAGGGGTTTGTTTACTAATGCAATATTTAAACAAGCTTATCTTTGTTTGTTTTTTCATTTGAATTGTTTTCCAGTTTAGCCATGTGTTTGACATTGCTTAATTTACCAGCTGATGGTTTAATTGAAGCAGCTTTTGAGGCTTCCACTGCTTTTACAAATACACACACAGCCCCTACAAGCTCAGAACCCAAACCCACCACACACCGTATATATGTGTATCCAAGGGAGTGCTACTGCGACCTCGTGTATACAACAAAAGGCTAAAAGCCTCAGGGCTACATCCAATATGCCAAATTATACCGTTAAATACTTACCTGACCCTCACTTATGAGAAGAAAAACAGATACGTATTTAACTATAACATTGTCCTTTGTTCCACTGTTTTTAACTGCTTTATAGCTTCTACCTGTCAGTAAAATTGAAACCAAACTGAAATTTGAACAATAAAACATGTTGATCATTATTTGCTATAGAATGAAATCTCAGAAACAAGTGGATACAGGATTTTGTGCATGTTAAGGGGGGGTGGATTACTATCCATGGTTTGGTTCTAAAAAAAAAAAAAAAAATAACAGATTTTGGTTTTTTTGCAATTTGATTGTTTTGAGAATTTAGTTACGGAAACAAAACTCTAAATAAGTAGGAAATATTTTTTTTATTTTTGAAAAACATTTTCAAGCATTCTAGCAAAGGTTTGTGGGGGGTTTTGTTGGCAAACTCAAAAGCACGGGTTATTTAACAGGTTTTGAGCTTGAATTTCCCTCAGATTTGAAAGTTAACCCTTCAATTTAATTCTAATGTCCAGAGTTCACAATGTCCAGATCTTCAACCCACAAACCTTCCCATCCTTAGTGCGGCTGCTAGAAAGATAGAAGGGAATGGCAGCTAATGCCATTTGACTGCAGGGTACTTGAACATTTTATAGGGATTTCACATTATGTAATCTTCTGCAGTGTGATTAAACTGTGTGTATTACACTCAATAATTAGTTTAATCTACACTCCTTATTCCAGGAAATTGTTTCATAACTGAATTGAAAGCTTTCAATGCATTGACTATGTGCCACTCTACCTGTGGTCATTGCCATAATCTCATTTAGATAATTGCCCTAGTCTCAGTATCTGTCATTAGTTATTTTGTCCGTGGTCTAATGGACCTTCTCCCCTTGACTCTCTCTCTTTACCAGAGTAATACAATATAAAGAATGAGGGATAAAGCTGGCAAAAAAATTATATTAATGAAAAAAGAGTAAATAGCATGCTAACCTAATGCAATGGGACCCCATTGAATAGAGCAAAAAAACAGAAAAAAGTTAGCACTCCCGAAAATACATGGATGTTAATCCTAGGACAATATTATTCAGAAGCAGGTTTCAACTTGCAAAATGTTGCTCGATGTATTGCGAAGACATGATGAAAATACCAAACGTTTTATAGGTGCCTGATGAATATCCAAAGGCGTTTTGAAACGTTATCCTCTTTTCCAGATTGGCATATCCCGAAGTGGTTATTAAATTAGCAGGACCATAAAGTGTGACGATGGGGAGGATTTGGCCCGGGATTAAAGGGGTTACACCCCAATTGGCCACCCCATGACCTCACCAGGAAGACAAGGGGTTAACTGGGCTGAGGTCCAGAACTGTGATTTAACCCTTGTTATAACCTGAAAATGTGTATTCCCCTGTTCCCCTGTTTTATTGTTATATAAGTGTCTGCATCACACACACACTAGGATTCATCCGGGAGTACAAGGGTTAATAGTTCTTTAATGATTATAGCCCTTTGTGTAATTTTCCCGCCTTTTCAGGCACCATTTTGCAGGGTCCCATAGGCCGCCATTAGGGCTATATGCATTCTAATGGCGAATCTTGCTGTTTTGGTCCTGTTTCCATGTGAAGACCAGCAGATGGCGTCCGAGAGGAGGAGCGGCGGTTTCCCATTGTAAGTCAATGGGCCCATTGACTTCAATGGAGAATCCTCGAAGGAGCTTTCCAGGAACGAGGTGGCTGCCGTCCAAACTGCAAAACCGCAAAGCGGACACAATTTCTAAAAGAGAGCTTTGATCACTTATTAGCCAAGTTCAACGACAAGTGGCGTGGGAATAAACAGTTCTAGAGCACCTAGAAATAAAATTCTTTTTGCCCCTAGTTCCTAGGCCTCCCCCCACTCGACCACCACCGGGTCTCCGAATCCTGGACCCCCGATAAGGGTCGAACCGAGAAGAGCGGGTCGCGCCATAGGTTCCAATGGCGGCGGCAGAAACAGCTCAAGAAAAGGGCTAAGTGTGAAAAGCTGAAATTTGGGAATCCATACCTCTGGTTCCGGAGGGTCCATAGGGCCAGGGTTTTGGGTACCTGTAGTCACTGCTCCGGCATCGCTGCAGAACCATCCTTGACCCTCTTGGACCAACCCGACGGAGTATGGACCCCCTTGAAAGTTCGGGACTTTTCCCATAGACTTCAATGGCGGCCAATTCCCATTGACCGGCTATGGCGGAAAACCCCCATTGACTTCAATGGCGGCGTGGCCCCGTTTAAAGTCTATGGCGGCAGATACCCATAGCCGCCAACGGCGGCGGTTTGCCATTGAAAGTCTATGGCGGTGAAGCCCGTTGTTTTCAATGGGGATTTAGTGAAAAAACGTGATTTCATTTACAGCGGAGATTTTTGTATTAAAATGAGAAACGGTTTTAAGTGTATTTGTGTAACTCCAGTTCAGAGGGTCATAGCAAGTCGCAAATTGGACCCTAGGGTGCCCAGTTCCGGCATTGAGAACTGGGAAGTTTGGACCAGCTGGACCCCACGGAACCGGATATTTTAATATGGTTGTGTATTATCTGTAATACTGTGTCCCAAGGTATGGATAAAAACCAGAGGAAATTCCCTTGCCCATCAGGTAGCAGATGGTCAGAGAAGCGTCCCAATGTCTAGAATTTAAGTGCTGTTCAAAGGAGTTTATCACTTCCACTGTTTACATGAGGGCGGAGATTACTCAAACCAGAGCAGGCTGTAAGTGTCCCATTTAACACATTTAACACCCATTTAACCCATTTAACACAACAAAGGGTTTCCTGCCAGATATTCCGTTTAGTAGACCGGCTGGCATTCCTGACGCAAATGTGGGGCTGCAGAAATGAGACCCCAGAGTCCAACTGAGCATGTGCCAACTAGCTGGGGGGCAGGTATCAAAATGTTTTCCCATGCTAGTGAGTGGCTACAGTTAATTGAAGACCAATCACCTGTACTTAATGTTAAGGATAGGGTTACAAAAGGTATATAGTCTGTGGTCAACCCTTTATCCTGTGTTAGTTCGTTGTTCGTTCTTCTTTACCATCTTGATTGCTGAGAGAACTGCTATGCAATGTCTGCATGCAAGGCCTTTTCATGGCCTTTTCGTGTCTTGGGATGATGATCATTGCTGTATGAACTGCCAGTCCAGATGTGACTGTTTCATCATTTCCATCTTTAAGTAAGTGTCTATATTTTGCCTGTTATTTGTATAATCTGTTGTGTTCACCTTTATCAAGGAATAAATTATATTTTATCAAATCTAAGTCTCGTCCCAGTTCAACCCAGTTATATATATATATTATATTATATATATTTGGTGTAAATTGCAGCCTGTCACAAGTCACCGTAACATAAAGGTAAAGGAAAAATATCTCAATGAGGAAGAGTGCATTCTCACGTCACAAAGTTCACATGTGGACAGGAATATGTTGATTAATTTATACCTCAAACAATCTTATAATTGTAACCCTCTTTCCCCCACCCAATCTCACATAGGGTCTCCTAGGGAATATACTGCTCTGGCTACATGTCTGAGTGTGGTGCAAACCTGCTGGCAACAGGGGGCCCTGAGTCTCCCGCATGATGGTATAGAGGATGGACAGGACAGGCTTTTGGGGTGAACACTGAATTCTACTCACAACTGGTGCAGCGCCTCCATCTCATGCAGCCCCCAGGGTGGGGAGAAACCTCGGCATGAGAAACTCTCTCTCTCGCTTCCCCCTGATAGATTCCAGTCTCAGGCGAGAAGTATTGTGAATCAGTAAAAGACTTTATTTCTCCAATATGGCAGACTGCCGATCTTGCAGCAGGGTGCATAGCTGCACATCAGCAGGCCATCACCAACGGATGTCCCTGGACAACACTCCTAGTCAGGGCCTTAGAAGCTATCCGTGCTCTTCCCTTACAACCTGGTGAAGTTAGGGGAATAGTCTCCCACCTCTCCCAGAGGGAGGGCCACAAACTTGCCAGAGCCCTGGCAGCTTGCTTGGTTAGACTATCCTCTCTCAAGAGGAGAGAGGAACTGATCTAAATCAGGAAATGCAGTTCATTTGTACAGACTCAGTAAGACCCACCCATGTGCCTCTAATTGGACACAAGGCCTGAGTGTCTACCTTCTCTGACTCACTGAACTGCAGTGAGTGGGGAAAACTCATAATTACTCCTTGCAACCCTGTGCCTTACCAGGTATTACTGCCCATGAGCAGGACAGAATAATAGCCCAAACCTATAATCATTGTACTGTAACTAATAGGAATTTTCAAGAAGTCATTTTGAAGAACAGGGAAGAAGTATAATATGGCTGATATCTGTTTTGTGCCATCATGTGTCTGTTTTGTAAAAACCAGGAGTCAAAGTGTGATGATTTTCTGAGCAACTAATTATCAACACTTTTTTTTACAGCTAAAACTAAATGTTGCTGCTGCTTGAAAGTAGAGAGAAGAATTACAAACCACCTTTACCCATTGTTTTTTATTTACAAGATCAGAAAAACTCTTTGACTAAATACGAATGTCTCTGCTGAGTTCACTAACATATATATGTAGCCTAACTGTAGCTTGTACGGTGTAAGTGTTGCTCCTTGTTCTGGATTAAGAAGCGGTTGAGAGGCGGAGAGACTACACCCCAACTACAACATAACTATTTGAGGGTTTATTCAAAAACTGGTTAACAACAACAACAGTGTTTCACCTGATCAGTCAGTCCCGGGGTCCGGCAATCAAGGGCCACCGTCTTTAGGGTGTTTAGACTTCCCAGGGTCTTGGTGCATAGTACACTGAATCCCCGGGTCCTGTGGCATGTAGTGCTGGTTATCCCAGGGTTATCCCAGGGTTGTAGCTCATCATCTCCAGTCGCTAGTACACAATAAAAAAAAATATTACTAGAACAAATTACATCACTAAAAAATAAATATTATAATGGTATTTGTCTAATAACCACCCTAATAATGCTGTATTGTTGACTTTTTATCGCCCTCTCCCCCTCACCCCTTCTCCCCCTCACCTCTGTCCCTCTCCAACCTCTGTTCCTCACTTTCCCCACTCCCTCTCCCCAGCCTCTCTCTCTCCCCTTACCCAGCCACTTCCACACACGCACGCACATACTTTATCTCCACACACACTTACCCACCCACACACATGTACTGTATCCCCACACGCACTTATATACACACACACGTACTGTATCTCCACACACACACTTACTTACCAGGGAGAGGAGGAGCAACATGAACTGTACAGCACCACCAAAGGGCCCCACAATACATTGAGCTGCAGCTGCTTCTCTCTGCTAAAAATCGGGACATTACAAAGATTGTCAGGACACTGGGACAGTAACTTAAAACCGGGATTGTCCAGAATAAACCGGGACATCTGGTCACCCTACTTATAGCCTTCCAACACTAGCAACGATACACGTCCCACAGCCTGGCTACCTTCTGAACCCATGCACCTCTGTTACTAGAAGCAGAGTAGGCTTGAAAAGTACCAGCACTGTCTTCTGTAATTTCCTCAATGCCTGACCAGATGCCATGTGATGTTTTAAATAGAGAGGTTTTTGAGATGACTGGCACAATATGATAACATAGAAACCATTGCAGCAGCATGAGAAGCAGTAGGGCTGGGTAGTACAGCCTCGGCAGACTTCAATACATCTTGCATTTTTTCAGACAGTAGACTGATAAATTGTTCTATTTAGCCATTGATGTTTGTTGTTGGAGAGAGGAGAGGTGTTTGATTTTAAATCATGGATCTAGGATTGTAGCTAAAACATAGTGCGCAAATGTCAAAATACATATCAGCGTTCAGTCTTGATGAAGGGCTGTAGACTGTTTGTTGATGAGGCTGACAAATCGTATAGCTTCCTGTTGGAAACACACAACTTTGTTTTAGTAGCTTGATGAGTGGTATGACATGACCCAGTGTAGCATTTTTACAACTGACTTCCTGTGTGGCTCCTTCAAAAAACTTATACACAGTTTTAGCAAGCTCAAAACCCAAACTCACTTTGATATATATATATATATATATATATATATATATATATATATATATATATATATATATATATATATATATTGGCTTGAGGATTGGCTTGTGTAATACGAGCTTGAGACAAAAGGTGGCAATGAGTGCTCATTTGCATGTCATTTACCAGAATCCCTTGCTGCAGTGGAAGCGCTGTATGCTGGGTGACAATGGGTAAAGACAGGGTTGCAGACCTGTCTAAGACATGCAAATGAACATACAGTAATATTTACAGTTGCTTTATGCTTTACTATGGAGGGTTTTTGTCACTTTTTTTACCCACCATAACCTTAATGACAGTGGTGATTACCTAGTGTAGTCTCAAACCTGCTAGCCATTAAGACCAGCCTCACACTGATGATACCCATCAAGGTTGAAACATGTATGTGAGTGGGTCTAATGGCTTTGCATCTCATCCCAGCCTCTGTCTAAAAGCTGTGTTTAAAACAGCATGCATTGGCTTGAGGATTGGCTTGTGTAATACGCTGTGTAATATTGTGTAATTATATATATATATATATATATATATATATATATATATATATATATATACTGTATATTTGTTTGTGTCAATTTACTGCTACTAGGACAGCGACCTAATGTATACATCAATAGCTATCATGCACTGTATTTCTTCCTCTTCATAGAGAAAAAAGGGAAACAAAACAGCAATCAGCAGCATGGGATGCGTAACATGTATGCAATGTCTAAAGGATTAAAATTAAATTAAGAAGCACTAAATGTGCTATATATAATACTTCAAAAGGCTGTAATACTGCACACACACACGGACAATACATGTTTTACTGTTTTTTTACCACTTTTCTTATGTCATTAGATGCCGTGTAGCTGAATATTGCTAGTTTCTGCTGTAGAAGCCTCTATACTGTACATGTAGAAAGTTGAATTCCCCCTGGTTACATATTTGCCAAGAGAGATTGGGCACTGCAAGAGCAAGACAATGAGGCTGATCGTAGTTGATAAAATGAATTTATTGGGGCATAATAGCCAAAAAGTTTAAACAGCACAGGTGTCCGCTGACGTGTTTCTCGCCTCACAGGGCGCTTTCTCAAAGGGAAGAGGTACATAGCGCCTACGATGCCCCGTGAGTGACTCGAGACTCCATTCGCCCCACCACAGAAGAGACAGACATCGTTCTCAAGCTAAGTGTCCCCCCTCTCCCCTTCCCTCTCCACTTGAGTCATACACCCTCATACACCTCCATTATACACCGTGTATACAGGACTGGCACAGATGTTTTCAACACTATAGTGCTGGGTGCAGACACGGAGAGGTAGTTCTCCTCAATTATATAGGGGGGACACTTTTGGATTTCCAGTGCATGACGTCTATGTTTTTTCATCAATACCGGGGCCCACTCCACTATTCAGACTTTACTCTTTGCCGTCCCACTACATTGAACTTGTCCTACTTCATATAGCCCCTCCACCTTTGTCTACTAGAGCACACATAGAGGAGCTTCTCTCCCCACTTCTACAATCCCCCTGGTTACAACCTCTTGGTTGTGCTAATGGCTGGGCAAATAATGGGTCAATTGCTTCATCTTTCTGCAAACTGTGCACAATAATAGAAGCGCCCATGGATCATATGTTCCACTACCAGCATCTCCTGTACAGCCCTGTCATTTGTAAGAAACTATAAAACTTGGGGAATGTCCAAGAGGAGGTCAGCCAGTTTTCATCAGTTTTTTTTTTATTTGTCCAAAAGATTGCCACTAGAGGTATGTTTCTTGGAAGCCCAATCGGCAGTAACTGTAATGTAGAAAATTCTTTGGCTAGGGACAATTGTCTATTTATCTGTGGTCAGGTGTACAGATGGCAAGATGGAAGTCTTCATGGACTTGCTGACTTTGATACATATCTCGCTACTGTATATAACTCTGAAATATTATTTCTGCAGAATTATTTTCTGGGTGGACTTTTGTAGCATGGGTGTAGAATTACCATGAGCCTGCGAATGAACGTCCAGTGAACCAATAGCCAATATGGGATACATATCTAATGCTACCACAACAGCCTTAGCCTTTGTTATATTGTATGCCAAAAGATGCATGTGATCATACTTAGCTTTCATTTGAAAAACCTCCAGGAGAGTGAACTGCTTATGTGATGGTCCCCAGCAAGTCTTTCTCTTTACCATCTCTGGAGAAGCATCTTTATGAGGCAAGCAGGGCCACTGAAGGGGGTGGGAGGTGGAGAGCATTGACAACTGTCCCAAACCTGGTGGGCCTAACATCTGAGTCTTGCTTCTGGGCCCCAGCTCTCACCCCCTGCAGCAGGTATCTCTTCCCGGTTGCGGCCTGGCTTCCTGTGTAGGGAGGGAGAGAGGTGTGGGGCATCAAGGAGAGTGAGGGGACATGAGGGAGAGAGGGGATGGCGTGAGGGAGAGATGGGGGTGTGGGAGAGAGAGGAGGCATGGGAGAGAGATAGAGGTGGAAGAAGAGAGGAGGGGGCATGAGGGAGAGAGGGGGGGGGCGTGAGGGAGAGAGGAAGGGCAGGCATGAGGGATATAAAGGGGGCATCAAGGAGGGCGAGGAGGGGCATGGAAAGACTGAGGGGTGGGAGAGAGAGGTGGGGGCATGATACAGAGGGAGAGGATGAGTGGGAGGGGAGAGATGGGGGTGTGAGAGAGAGCGGGGTGTCTCTCAAGGCCACCCACACAGGGGGGGAGTGAGAGGGGTGAAGCCAGTTGAAACTCTAGTCCTGAGCCCCAGGAAAGCTGTTTATGGCCCTGGAAGAGAATTTAATAAATCGTATGAGCTGGAACTCTCAGAGTATAGCATCTTCTAAAGGAGTGGGTCTGGTTCTTATAGAGGATGATCCTGATCAGCTTCATCTTCCTCAATGCTCTTCTTTCCAGTCTCTATACCATTAGTACCTTTTCATAGGCATCCTTCAATTAACACATCTCTGTGTTAAGATCGTGGACCTCCTATTGAAACTCTAGTCTCTGTCTCTAATCTCTGTGCCTCCTCATACTTTTATTTCAGGTTTGCCATAATTTTGCCAGACTTGCACTGCTTTTCATCCATGGCGGTAACCACAGCATTTGCCCTCTCCAGACTTGTAATCATGCCCTCCAACTCACTCCACAAGAGATTATCTGTATTCTCCAATGCTGCATACTCATGTAAAGCTGGGAGTAGACACCTCTGTAGCTTGGTGTTAGCTTCTCACTCCTTGTCCAATCGTTCACAGAGGAAATTATAATCATGCCTGGTAGTTTGGAGTGCATGAGATAAGGCATCTTTAGTTTGGCTCAAGGATTTGTCTTTCTTTTTCTCATCCTTTTCCTTTGTTGCCATTCCTGTGATGATTCTGCCTGTCGCTCTGGTCTGCAGCACATCTAAGCTCCTTTCTGGCGCATGTTCTATTGACATTGCAGGCTCAACTGTTTCTGTAACTTCTTCTTTACACATTTCTTCCGCCAACGTAGCATCCCACTCCTACCACCACCACCAGGATGGCCTCGTGGTAGGGTCAGTAAGAGTCCACACAGAGTTTATTTTACGCCTTAACAAACTCTTCAGTGGTTTATTTTTCTACATAAAAAACACAGTATTGCACACTGTCCATTTAAGGCAAAAAAAACCCCCATAAAAATAAAGCCTACTACACAGTAGACAGGCTAACTAAACATAAGAACCTATCTATCTGACTGGCTAGCTAGACTAGTTCCAGTCTAAACAATCCACATTGAATGTCAAAATATAATGTCCTTAACTGTGGTGCTGGGAATCCATCCCGGGAGTCTCCAGGAAATCCCTCTGGAACTGTACCACCTTCAGTAAGTCAGGTCTCCTCCCTCAGCAGGTTGTGGAGGTTCCAAGGCTGGGTGTGGGTGCCAGCCAGTCCCAGTAGGCACTGCTTCCATCAGAAAGCTGTGCTTTCCATCCACCTGCCCCACAGTTGACTTTTCATTGCTTCCATCAGACCTGGGGAACCATGCCAACTGGTGTCCTTCCTGGTTGGGGAAAATCTATCCTCTGGCAGCTTGATTACTGTCTTTAAACCCCTTTGCAATCAGCAGTTCACTGGAACACCCTAGCTGATTGTCTCTTCAGAAGAGTTTAACCTCCTGCATGCTGGAAAGCATACATAATGAAAGCTCTATCTAGCATACACACGCACACACATACACACACACATATATACTGCATATACACACACAACTGGAGAAGAGAAGGACTGGCACTCCAATGTTAAAAAAATATATTTATATTATTCGATATTTACCTCCCAGCATACATACACATACACACGTAACCTAATGGTGATAAGCCAACTTGAACTAATTGACAGAGTAAATAAAGGTCAGCTGGTGGTATCTAATATATGCTAATCTAGTGGCCCTTGATGAGAGGTTGTGCACTCTTGACAAGGCATCTGCATTACCATGCATTATACCAGACCTTAGCTTCACAATTAACCTTGAAGGTTGCAAGGACAGAAACCAACATGTGACTTTAGAATTCCTGTCCTTGTTTCTATGCATCTGTTGTAATTGAGCCTGGTCCATTACTATTTTAAAAGTAGTATCTTAAGTTCTGAATTGCCCATTTACTTTCCAGACACTCTTTTTCCGTAGCATATCTTTGGCACCAACTTATATCTCAGATATAATACCGGATGATCATCTTCCCCTTCAAACAGAGAGAGAACCACTCCCAGACCCACTTCTGAAGCATCGTCCGTTGCCAATGTGACAAGAGCTTGCTCTCGGCTGTGGGAATGTGTATCATAACTCAGTCCCCTGGCTGAAAACTTTGCACTGCAACATGTTGGTTATAAACTGTCTGTTGGGTTATTTGTGCCTCCTCTGGATATTGTCAAACCACTCGGGGTAATCTGTGCGATGTGCTCTTGCAACTGTTCAACACATTGGATTACATTTTCCCCTGGTACAGGCTGCTCTTCCCACTCTTCTCTAATAATGCCTAATATTCCCCTTGGGTGTCTCCCATATAGGATTTCAAAAAGGGTACACTGGCGACACACTTTATTCGAGCTCGGCTAGTCCCACGAATTCGGGTATACCCGGGTGTATTGAGGTTTGTGACTGTTTTCTGCCCGAGTGCATTGAGGTATTTTCCAAGCAGGGATTGAAGCATTTTATTCCCGCTGGCTGCAATACTGCACAGTATATATATATATATACTGCATTACAATTCATGAATTTATGCCATCTGGTAGACACGCGAAGCATTGCAGCCTATTAAATCCTAATCATTATCATTTAACAGATCAGCCGCCCGTCAGCCAGGCATGAACCCAGGCTGGGAAGGCAAACGCAACGGGGCTTGTCAGAGGTGAGGAGCGGCGCATTCCAGGTATCTGCCAGGTACATACTGGGTATTTGCTCGAATAAAGTGTGTCGGTGCAGTACATCATGTGGAGGACTTTAGGATGGCAAATAGTAAGCATGGCAGCAGATTGTCCCAGTTCATCCAACCACGACTGACCAGATAAAGCAACATTCGTTTCAGAGTCATATTGAATCTCTCTTCTAGTTCATCCATTTGAGGATGGTACACAGATGTTCTTAAAGATTTTATATTTTAAAAATGACATAACTTTTTCAGGAGTAGGGAAACAAATGGTGTGCCCGTGTCAGTCAGAATTTCCCTTGGCATCCTTGCTTGAGAAAATAATTGGACCAATTATTTTGGTATGGTTTTGGAGGCAGTATTGCACTGTGGAATAGCCTTGAGGTAACGTGAGGCATAATAAAGTATTACTAGAGTACATTGGTATCCTTTAGAGGAATTCTCCAAAGGACCCACAAAGTCCATGGAAATATGTTGAAATGGGACTTCAATAATGGGCATAGGTGTTAATGGGGCTCTAAGCTGGGATTTTGGGGCTGTCAGCTGACATGAGACGCATAACCTTTTCACTGCCTCATAAACCCCCAGTCAAAAAAACTTCCTTTGGATTCTCTTCCGTGTTTTCTCTACCACCAGGTGCCCCCCAAGAATGTGAGTGTGGGCTAAATCTAAAACTTTCCTCATATAAGAGCTCTTCTAGAATTTGGCACTCCTCCTCTACCACTCTGTACTATAAATTATTTCTGAGAATGTTAAAAGAATAGGAGGATTTTGATTTACCTTCTACCATGACCTTATTGACCTCAACCACCTGGTAATCGTAGATAATTTGCTTATTCCCTTCCAAAAGTACTTTTTGAAGTGCCTAGGTTGCCTAGTGCCACGCTTTTTATATTTCTCAGAGAAAAAGTCAGAATGGGTGAATGGGAAAACACTAAGCGCTACTTTCGATTGTTGGCTTGGCTTCAGAGTTGGAGGATGGTTCGCTCTGGGACACCCGAGGCTGAACCAAAGCTTCAAAACCTGGAAAATTATTGCCTAGAATTAGAGGATAAGGTAATTTTTGTACGGCAAAAGTAGTTGTTTGGGTGATCTGAAGAGGCAGATCTACCTCTACTGGAGCACATAGCATTCTGACCTTATACTGCACCGACACACTTTATTCGAGCAAATACCCAGTATGTACCTGGCAGATACCTGGAATGCGCCGCTCCTCACCTCTGACAAGCCCCGTTGTGTTTGCCTTCCCAGCCTGGGTTCATGCCTGGCTGACGGGCGGCTGATCTGTTAAATGATAATGATTAGGATTTAATAGGCTGCAATGCTTCGCGTGTCTACCAGATGGCATAAATTCATGAATTGTAATGCAGTATATATATATATACTGTGCAGTATTGCAGCCAGCAGGAATAAAATGCTTCAATCCCTGCTTGGAAAATACCTCAATGCACTCGGGCAGAAAACAGTCACAAACCTCAATACACCCGGGTATACCCGAATTCGTGGGACTAGCCGAGCTCGAATAAAGTGTGTCGCCAGTGTATGGGCACAATTGGGATGGCTAAATGTCAGACCAATTTAATGTCACTCTGGAGTCCACCAGAGCCGCTGTTTTCCATTTAACATCACTAATGTGTGGAAAACATGGCTATTCTCAAGTGTGTGGAGTTAGGGCATTAGGCTTTATATGATCCAATTCCCCTCACTCAAAACATGTAACTGGGTTTTCCTGTCCTTGGATCCTCTTCTCCATCCTGAATGTCCCAGTCTTTTGCACCTTACTAGTGTTCCGGCTTTTCAGGCTGTGGGGATGCCCCACTTTATTGTCGGTTGCAAATGGGAAGGAGTTCGATAACTCTCTGGTGACCAAGATGACCAAGATGCGTACCATCAGGGCCACCATGCTATTGTATGTAATAGAACTCCTTATCCCACCCACTGGCGTACACCTTGGAGTGGATCTTGAAGTAATCAGACCAACATCTTGGCAATATTGGCAGATGTAGAACCTTCCAGTTTCAACCATTTCCTCACAAGGTGGATCAGATCCAACCTCTAAGATCTTGGGGCTTTCTGGTCATGGTGTGGTTATTTATAGAACTGCTTGGGTCACACATGTTTTCGCAAGGATCTGGGCCTTGAGATGCTCATAGTCTGTGGAAGCCTCTTCTTCAAGATCGTAATAGGGTTTTTGGACTTCATCAAGCATGAAGGACTTTACAATGCCAGCCCACTGACTGCAGGCCAATATTCCATGGCAGCAGTCCGCTAACAGATCAGGAGGTACGCCTCAATGTCATCCTGTGGCATTATCTTCTGGGTCCACTGGTTTATCCGAATTGGTTGTGGTTCTATGTAACTTGCCTTAACTGTGGTTATTTGGGACCAATGCAGGACCACATCCTTCAGAATAGCATGGTCCTCTTGTTGCACTATATATATGTATGTATTATATAATATATATGTATGTGTGTGTGTATATATACTATATGTATATATATATTATACATTAATTACATGAAAATTTGCATAGCTATCATAGCTTTGCAGTGCCTACTTAAGACTTCCAGGTAGATCACATGACATACCCCAGAAGAAGTCTTACTCAAACGAAACGCGTAGGGTGAGGGTCTCTGAGAAGATATCCCCAAACTAGCCTGCTACACGGACTGTTTTATTGCCTATCAATTTGCTCCAAAGCCTTATTCAAGGCTATTGGGACTGTGCGCTACACCATAAATCCATATAAGCTGACGGAGCCGACGGAGCCATTAGTGTTATTTCCGGGTTGTGACTTCACGAACCAACGATTGCGAGATCTGGATGGTGAGGGTGAACAGCGTTATCAACAGAATTTCAACCGCGGTGTATACAGCATGCATCGTGAGAGAGACTCCACGGATCACCCGCCCATCTGTTGCAGCTAAAAAGATAGGATTTTGTCCTGACGTGCCTGATTATTTCTGCTACATGGTAAGTAGCCTTTTTTCTTGCGCCTTTATTGATTTATAAAACGTACTTCACTATATTGGCGTTTTTCTCATTTATAGGTCATACCTCGTCGAGTGCTTCTTTTACGGACTTTCAACGTTTCTTTATCCTCCAGGTGTTATTTATCCATTCACCTGTTGTCAGCGATTTGCACCTTTTGTAGCTTGCTTTCTGTATGTGTATATATATATATATCACGTATACTGTGTATATATATATATATATATATATATATATATATATATATATATATATATATATATATATATATATATATATATATATATATATATATATATATAGATATATATCACGTATACCGTGTATATATACCCATCTGATAAGGTCCTCTCTCACTCAGCGCAGCCCACCACCTCCTTCGTTTTCCCTTTTGATATTTGGTTTACATGCCTGCTTTTCCCCTGGTATACGGAACACCATATATCCAATGCCTATTTCCATTGCACTGTTACATTTAAATACTATCTTAGCATGAAATCTGTTTTTTTATTTTGCACATTTGCTATGACAAAGATTGGCATTTAATTCCAGTTCCTTAAATAAATTAAAGGTTTGTGTCCGCTTAAAGCACTTCTCTCTTATTTTGCACGTAAAGTCATATCCTTTGGCAAAATAACTACGGTTAGAGACATGTAAACAGTAACCATTCGTTACTGGCAGCAATTAAACATGGGAGGAAAATGTCAATATCAAAGCCAGTGGTGCCATCTAGCTGCTGCTTTATAACTAGACTATTATTGCTGCTGTAAACCTGTGGGTCACTATTTATAAATAATAATATATATCTGCCAATTATGTATTACACTGCTATCAACTTTTAAATACAAAAAAAAACAAAACCGTAGCTTAATCCAGAATGTATTTGGATTTGATCCACTAATCCATTCTTTATCTCAAAATTATTTTATTTTTGAGCCCCAGCAGTTGGAATACAAGCTACGACGCAGCCATGAACAATATTAATTATCTATCCTAGGGCAAATCAAAACTTACATAAAGCAATGTCTATTTGTTTTGCCAATGCTTTATTGGTAGTTTTGAAAAATCAAAAGTATAGAAAAAAAATTGTCTTTTTGACATGTGACTCCTGAATACTACACATTAAAGTATGCCTTCTACAAATAGTAACACACATATGTAACCTGCAGTATTTAAAATGTATGTTCAATATATAATAACAGACTTGGGACTGGATGGCAGGAATGAGGGTCGGGGTGGATAGATCTATCTGCATATCATCTGCATAGAGATGATACCTTAAGCCAAAAGAGTTGATGAGGTCACCAAGTGGTAGTGTGTAGAAAGAGAAAAGGAGAGCCTTGAGGTACACCAATAGACAGATCAACAGGAGATGAAGAAATGTTCGCAACGAAGGCAGAAAATATGCAATGGGAGAACCAGGATAGGGCTTTGTTGCGGGTACTAAGAGAGTTTGGAATATGAAGAGTGTTCAACAGTATCAAAAGCAGCCAGGACATTGAGTAGGATTAGTAGGGAAAAGTGACCTTGGGATTTTGCTTCATGTAGATCATTGGTGACTTTAGTGAGCACCATCTCTGTTGAGCGAGCTACAAAAGCCGGATTGTAAAAGGTCCAGGAGGGCATGCGAATTAAGAAAGTTTATCATATGGGAGAACACGAGACGTTCTAGCATTTTGCAGGTAAACGGTAGGAGGGACACAGGGTGGTAGTTAGTAAGGCATGAAGGGTCTAGGTGGTTTCTGAGAAAAGATGTGACCACCGCATGCTTAAAGGAAGAGGGGAATGTAGAACTGTCTAGAACGTATGGCCTAGTTTCTCTGTTCCTTTCTCAATGTCTCGGTTTCTGTAAATTACTGTCTCTTTCTTTTTCTCTCATTCTCTGGGAGGTAGTTATTAAACTGCAATAGTGCCAATCGGTGTACTATCATACAGCAACAACCATTTAACTAGACGGTAGCTTCCATGGGAGAGTGCCCAATCAACACTACTACAGATTCATGAGAAAAAAAACCCTTGTCACTTTTGTTTCTTCCTTGCTAACCCTTTATCACTAACTACTGTATCTCTCCCTAGCTCTTGCTACTGTATCTCTTTCTATCTCACTCTCACCTCTGTCACTTTTTCAACTATATCATTGTATTGTAAGTATGATCATCTTCATTTATTTTGTTGAGCTCACCTTATTTTTTTTATTATTCATTATTATTACTAGATTTATCATTACTATTCATTGTTAGATTGGTGTATATATATATATATTTTGTATATAGGTGTTTGCAACTATCCTAATTGAATTTCTAATATTATTTGGGATGCGATTTGTATTGTTTTGTTACGGTGTTACATTATTACACTATTACTTTAAAGCATTAACAGGAACCCTCTTTCCCTTCATGTTATGACTGAGTTCCAGCTTAAAGATTTATACAGCAGTCCCACGTAACTCCCAAAACATATACCAATGTAAATATCTTTCTTGGGGGAAAAAAATCTAATGTTACACTTTTGCCTCCATTGAAAATTAAGGCTTTAAAACCTGGCTTCTTTTCACCTGTTTTCTTTTTAAACCCAGTACTGTATTGATGTAATCTTAATTTTGCACACTACACTATGTATTTTTTTCTAAGGCAAATAGGAGAATGGAAGGCTATTTCGGCCATATTTACTAAATGGGGCTATTCCATAAGACATTCATTTGAAATGACTAAGGTGTCTTCCGGTGTAGGAAGGTGTCTTATGGAATAGCATAATTGGATATTATTTATGGGCTAAACCTGTTAAAATGGGAGATCAAGGGTTTACTTTGGACCTTTAGGGGAATACGCCTTTAAAAGCCTGAACTTGCTGAGTCTTCTCATTATATGTGAAAGGTTACTAATTATTATAGGCTAAAGCTGGAAAATTCCAGGCATTATTGAAATCCCTACTCCCTGATTGGTTAAAATTCCGGGCATTATCCATTCAGTAATGGCACAGAATTTTTGACACCCTGCCAAGTTGTTCAGCCAATCAGCTTTCCGTTCTCATGCACACAGAGTGAGAGGAGCTCTCAGTCAGTGGAGCTGATTGGACAGGAGGCAGCAGGAATGCACTGACTCCTAACTCACACTGCCTGCAGAGAGCTCTGCACAGCAGAGTGAGGAGAATGTTTTTTTGTGTCTGTCTGTAGGGTTGCCAGGTGGCTTGTCCAAAAATACTGGACACAATGGTAAAAGAGGCAAACCCCACGCCCCCGAATACATATAAAAAAATACTCCATGCCCCCGAATACATATAAAAAATACACCCACGCCCTTGAATACCCCCACCCCCCCTGAATACATATAAAAAATACCCCCATGCCCCACATATACATATTAAAAATACTCCCACACCCCACGAATACATATAAAAAATACCCCCACGCCCCACGAATACATATAAAAAATACCCCCACGCCCCACGAATACATATTAAATATACCGCCACACCCCTGAATACATATAAAAAATATTCCCATCCCCCCCGAATACATATAAGAAATACCCCCACGCCCTCCGAATACATATAAAAAATACCCCCACCTCCCCAATACATATAAAATATACCCCCACCTCCCCAATACATATACAAAATACCCCCACCTCCCCAATACATATACAAAATACCCCCACCTCTCCAATAACATTCAGACTTACCTTGAGGATGGTTTCAGGTCGGGCACGGTGTCTGCGGGGGGGGGGCCTGTGGCTGCGGAAGAGCAGAGGGGGGAGAGCGGTGGCTGCAGAGAGGAGTTGGGAGTGGCTGCGGAGGGGGTGGGGTGGTGACTGCAGACGAGGAGACAGTGGATGCGGAGGGGGCTAGCGTCTGGTCAGAGCAGTTGCCGCCATGCCCGGCTCTCCCCCACTACAGGCTTCTCTCTCCCTGTCTGTCCCATGCCGAGGTGTCTGAAGCTGACACGCAGAGTGTGTTTGTGTATATAGAGGGGGTTGCAGAGTGTGTGTGTGTGTGTGTGTGTTTGTATAGAGGGGGGCGGCAGAGTGTGTGTGCATATAGAGGGGGCAGTGTGTATGTACAATTTCCTTTTAATAAACATTTGCAGTAAAAGCAAAAGAATGTAGAAGATCATGTTAATAAAAATCAATATGTCTACAAAAGTCTACATATAGCCTATAATAGTAATAATCCACTCAGAACAGGGCATTACTGGCCAAATGTAGCTTTTAAATCTTTCTACCAAATATGATTCCCATTTCCCAGCTCTGGATAAGACTAATTCCATCATTCCTTTAATGTTGAAGAGGCGTATAACACATTTCATTGTCTTTCCAACAGTGCCACTCTTATTGCTTCCCACTAAGCCTTTCTCTTTTACCTATATTCTCTCTTCCAAATCTACTCCACCGTCATATGCCTCCATCATAATGTTTATCACAGACTCTTGATTTGTATTCACCTTTCTTCCCACTGCAGCCCAAGGTTGGAAAATACAGTGCAGTGTAATTGTCAGAATCTTTGCCCACTGTCATTCTGCACGTGGAGTCAGAGGACAGGAGTCAAATCACATGAAGGGCAGGCAAGGAGGATCAACAGTCAGCTGATCTTCTCCATGTACTTCACAGATGAATCAGCTGCCCACACACACACATTCATCCACCACCCCCAGTTCTATTACATAGGTACATTGGTTGGGAATATTTGATTGAGTGTCTAAAACTTGTATAAACTACTATTTGAAATTCCACTGAAGGAGGAGGAAGTTGGTTTGATTTTCCTCAAATATGTGAGAAACATTCTCACCACAACAAGCCCACAGAACGACTTGTGCAAACGTTCAAAAAATGTGTAATAAATTACATACCACACATGCTGTACAGTATGCAGAGCCCAATTTTCAATGTCGTTCTTTGCATTAACAAGGATACAGATTCAAAAACGCAAAATGGAAGTTCAGAAGCAAAACTGGAAAAATTGTCAAATGCTGTATACTTTGCTCCTGTTGTTTTAGTTGAAATCATAATTACTTTGTAGACAAACTTCTGCCAAAGTTGGCAGACTTGTAGATTTGATTAGCATGCTGCAGCAAGACTGAAAGCCTGGACTACAATTACTAGCCTCACATGACACAACACAGGGTTCCAGTTGTTGCTTGTGTAAATTAGGCAAGTAATTGAAAGTTACATAATAACATAGTTACATAGTAGATGAAGTGGAAAAAAGACGTACAGTACGTCCATCAAGTTCAACCTATTCTAAATTTAGAAAGTGATCTGGTATCAGTTGAAGCAGTAACATGATCCATACAATAAAAATATCTACTTTCTTTTTACCATTGCAAAGTTACTGTATTTTGCTACTGTTTTAAAAAAAAATTCAACCCTTTTGAAATTCTGTAGTTGACTGCTGGAGATATCAGTGACTTAAAATATAGCACGTTAAAATGGGCACTGCCAATCGCACGTATTAAGACAACAGAGGCTGCCATGATAACAGATGATGCTTGTGTAATGACAAATAGTTGAACACTCAGCAAAAACTGGGTTTTTGAAAAAATTGCTACTACTTAATTATTGTTAGTTTGGGGGAGGGGAGATTGTTACTTGTACGGCTACGGCCCCAGTGTAGGGTCCTGCACGCGCGCCTGTCGGCGCCTGCATGGGTGCAAGCGGTCTGTGCTGGAGCTGCAGGGGGGGTAAGCTTGCAACGGGGGGTGGGAGCATGGCGGGGGCGCAGCCATGATGTCACTTGGCTGGTTCGCCCTCATTGGCTGAAATGCCGCCGTGACATGGCCAAAGCTCGACCGCCTTGGCCAAAAGACAAAAATCTTTTCATTTAGCCAAGGCAGTCACGCATCGCCGTACGTCAGGTGGGAGGTGGGACTAGACTGACGTCACGACGTCGTACGCAGCACACGAGGGGGAAGGCGCATTGAAGTGCCGATAGGTCTGTATGTCGTCTGATGCGGGTCTGATACAAACATTTTGCACATAGTTGCCATTTGGACTGGTTATGATGCTGCTATTGAATTATGTATGCATTGCGCAAGTAGACACACTTTATAAACTACCTTACGGCTTTGGTAGTAACAATGTGTTAGGTCACTAACTCTGACACATTTTCAACAGTGTAGTTTGACTGCTTCATGCGGCATTATTTTCAGCCACTATTGATGTTAGCTGAATTATTGGATGTTTGTTATTGTATTTACTTATACCTTGGTTGTATGCGTTACAATTGTTCCTTAACGCATATGATTTTTGTGAGCTATTGACGAATAGCACTATGCATTTACTTAGGAGGCTATAATTTGATACGGACTGGATCCGTGCCTCTGAGCAATATTGACACATTTTGTGGGCTCATTGCGTGTGCTATTATCTGTGGATACTTATAACAGTATTTTATCTGCATCATGGGGCCATAATTTGATACGAACTTTGATTCGTGCCTCCAGGCATTTTGAACACATTTGGTGTGTGCCTATACGTAATAGCTATCACATTTGGTACTTTACCATTTATTGTACATATTGCAGGTTTAGGGTGGAACAAATACACGTCATTCACTACTATATATATTATCAGTACTAGTCTCTAAGCGACCTGCTTACTATAGACAGGTTTCTTTTAATACTATTATTAGTGCTGTACCCAAGGGTTATCAATTGTGACCTATTTAGGTTTTGGATACTATCAGTTTAATTTACATTTATCCATTTGATTTCCCATGGGGTTCAGTTTTTGCCATTTTTGTAAATAGCGTTTTTCTTGCCTTATATGTTTGATCACCACAGTGATTTACTCACTTATTTATACTTTAGTTGTACTAAGGTGTTTATTCTTATTTTATTTAAATATCATTCAAAATTGATTTTAAATTTATCATCATGACACATTTTGCATTGAGTGCTTGTGAAAGGGTGTGCTTTCCTTATAACCTTACCACTATTTCTTATCCCCTATTGCACCTTTTCTATTAATATACTGCTTTGTTAATTAGGCTGAAGCGAGAGTTTCCCCTGTTTCCCTTTCCCCTTTATTTTTCTATTGATTAATGGCCCATCAGATTAACCAGTGTTAATCCTATGGGTCATTAGTCAATGCAGAAATTAAACTAGCCAGGTTACACCCTTCACATACCCAGAATGTAACAGGGCTAGTTTAAGGCAAGCTTTAGAATACTCGTTGTCTCGCCTGTAACTCATGTGATAAGGTTCCCCTGAGTCAGTTAAAGTGACTGTAGAGTGTCAGTTCTGCAGCCCATTGCTGCCTACAGTCCCAGTAATATGTATTAATATGTCTAAAATGCACCGCTAGGAATAAGGAGCCTCTAGCGCTGTTTAAAGGGTTCATTGGATAAGCGTGTCTGTAGTTTTGTGGCCTAGTCCGGCATTACAACACTGTATCACTGTATAACCGCAGACAAGCAAGGGAAACCTTAACCGCAAGTTAAATTGGTTAAGTGGTCTGCGGTCATGAAAAGATTCCGGATTGTAACAGTGTAAAATGTGGTTTCCTCATTCAATTAAGGTCAATTGGTATAGTATGTATGCGGTTATTGATTGCGGCCGGGGATTGCAACATTGCATCCCAACCTCAAACCGCAGACCGGGGAAAAGTTTAACCACAAACCACATCATAGCCCTCACATAATTAAATAGCTAACTTTGGATAGGAAGGTCCTAGCTTTCTAATTTTTGGTGTGCAGAGTGCTAGGGGGTAGACATATAATCTAGAATAGTTATAAGAATTGTAACATTTATTTAAAAGCATAAATGAGAAGTAGCTTAGAGTTTAGTACTTTAAAGTTATAGGAACTGGGACATTTACATTTCAGTCAGGCAGGACAGCGTATACAGTAAGCATTCACCATTGTAATTTATGATCAGGGATGAGTTATGTATAATGTCAGTCAGGACTTCTGAGACTCCCTGTGGAGCAGGCTCCAGAGTGTCTGCAAACGTCTGTGGCTTCAAAATACACCGTCCTGAGGAAAGTGCTAAAAGTCAGGAACTGTATATAAACAGTTTGCCTAGCAGATGTCCGGGCATCCTGGAGAAAGGTAGATTTTCTGTTGCCGTGCAAGGGGGCTTGTTCAGGTATGATAAGCGGGTTAAGTGTGAAGTTAGCGCATGACCCTTGGCATAACGTGAAGCCCTTTGCTCGGTTGTAGGAATTGCTGGCAAACTTGCCATTGGGTGGGAATTTGCTTCCCACACCAAGATTGGCTGTTTATTATCCAGATAGGCTTGGGAGTGTGTTATAAACCCGTCCAGGCTATCGAGTGGGTGTTCTACATCGTTCATCTGTGTGTCATCGGAAAGGACAGCGCTCTGTACAAAGATGTTTTTATCGCAACCAAGGATTGTACCCTGCTGTAAAAGTTCGTTAGAACTAAGGACTTGGAACTGAATTCTGCAAGCGCAGAACGAAGAAACTTCTTTCGGCAGAGAAACAGGGGCTGCAACAGGGGCGAACCAGCCTAGCCAAAGACGGCTTTGCGTCTCTTGTTTGCGTATCAACCCCGCTCCTGGGAATTGATATCTAAAGACTGTATTTCATAGACTTTCGTTCTGGAAACCATTTATTTTGTTTTACCACATTGTCGCAAGTGTTATTTCGTGTTATCTTGTAAATCAAGCTCTGTGTGTTTCTCGTGTGAATGAATACAATTTATTTTATCTCACGTTTAGTCAATCAAAGGATCCGGGTATATTTTTGTAGGATAAGCATTAGTCTCCCGTGACAGTACCCCCAGCTTCAAGAGATATTTGCCTCCGATTGGGGGTTCTTCTTTTTAAAGCTCCCGCATCACCTGGGCCAACAGGAAGCAGCATCAGATGACTTCACGGCTCCCTATTGGCCCGCAGGACATGGGATCTTTGAAAAGCAGCCATTATGTGATCACTATTAGCCGAGCGGAGCGACTACTAGCACTCCCTACGGAGGGGGTACCTGGAGAGAAAATGTATGGAGTTCAGCTCCGGAGACCGCCTGCATCAATCGCCCGCTTGGTTTGCCTCTTTAAGGACCAAAGTGTACAAATGACAGATATGTTTAAGGGGTTTCATCTGGGTGATTGATGAATTCTTTACCAGAATCCGACACCTACAGTATAACTATTTTAAATAACTTTAAAGATAGTTTGTAAACATGGTGACCTGATATTTGGGAGGCGTTAAATTCCATGTACCTGCTCCCTTTGGTCTGATGTCACCGTGTGTTCAACAGGCGTTTGCTCAGTCAAAGCCCCTCTCACTCAACCCTAATGTGTATTGGCTCTCTGATAAGGACAGGTTGGTATAAGGATAAAGAAAACACTTGATTGACAAACACTCATCCATTCAGAGGCTCCCAAGGAAAGCAATGTGTAACTAACTTCCAAAGAAATTAAAGTAGAAAAATATTTTCTTTTAACATGGTTATATTTAAGGAAGCCAATGAATCTGTTAAATGTTATATGAAGGATGTTTTGGATATATGGGACTGCTCCCTTAATTCTGAGACCGGTCTTATGACTTGTGAATATATCAGAGTCCTTGCGTCAGGGAGCTCTAGCTATGCATTTATTGATGTTTCCTATGATTTAACTAGACACATCCATGCAGTCTTGATTCAGAATCCAATAATAGGAAAGAGTATATTTCAATGGCACTCAGCTGAAACTTCGTGATTATAAAGATGTATTAAACCCTTGTGTGCAACAGTATCTCTAAAGAAAACAAGATCCATTACAATTTATCTGCTCGGGTTATATTAATGGGGGCTACATCTCGTGCTTACCTAAAATAATATACAATATTCCCAAACAAGGAAAAGAAAGAGAGAGGTGTGGTTAGCACTCAAGCATCCACCAATGATAGCATATTTTTGGAAAATGTGTATTTATTATAGAAAAACTAATTTGTTAAATGTAATTTCTCGGTAAGTTTCATATAAAAATAATAGTACAGGCATACCCCCCATTAACGTACGCAATGGGACCGGAACATGTATGGAAAGCGAAAATGTACTTAAAGTGAAGCACTCCCTTTTTTCCACTTATTGATGCATGTACTGTACTGCAATCGTCATATACGTGCATAACTGATGTAAATAACGCATTTGTAACAGGCTCTATAGTCTCCCCGCTTGCGCACAGCTTTGGTACAGGTAGGGAGCTGGTATTGCTGTTCAGAACGTGCTGACAGGCGCATGCGTGAGCTGCCATTTGCCTATTGGGCGATATGTCCTTACTCATGAGTGTACTTAAAGTGAGTGTCCTTAAACCGGGGTATGCCTGTACTGTGACTAAAGACAACACAACACATAATAAATACAATATAGTGCAAAAAAAATTCAAAAATATGGAGGGATCTGTCACTCATAGGCTGGGATCCATCAAGCAGCATTGCGGGGTTGCATCCCGCTATGGCAGTAACTGCCCTAGACTTGAACGCCACTTACTGCCTGATCAGGGTACTATAACACACTAAAACAAAAATTGGAAATAATTGGGAAACCACTAAAAAATTAAAGTTCTTTAGTAGATAGCCATAAGACATTCTATTGGGAGTGGGCATAGAATGTATCTTGTTACACTAATGTCCTGGTGTGACTGATGCTTCATATGACTTCTAGAACAATCTGCACTGATATTGAGTTCCATATCTATTTCCACATCATATCCAATACACAATAGATGATTGGATTACATCAGTTTACCACTAGCTGGGACTTTGTAACATGATGTCACCAGTGGTTACTGAAGCAGAATGTTGATATTTCACTCCACAATCCACATAGTTCAACGTATAGCTAATCGGATAACTAAATGGTGAACCATGACATATTTTGCAGTGCTCTCTAATCCAATTTACTGGGACACTAAACACAATGTCACCCTGAGGTTTCTGAGACAGTGTTGAGATTTCACTCTACAGTTCACCTTGTTTCGTGTAGACTGACTTTGTACTTTACCCCCCTCCTCTCCCCTGTTCCCCCCCCCCTCCCGGGACCAGAAAGTGCAAACTATCTAAAAAAAAAAAATGAATGATTATAAAATTACAAAAACATGGAAAATAGAAGCTATATTTATATTTGCACATTTTGTGCAATATTGTATTTTTGTGTGTAATCCTCCTTACCAGGCTCTAAGGGATATCACATTAGATTAACTATACATATTGGCAGTGCTCGGTCTCTCACGCCTTTGCAGGATGTTTGGTAGGTGCAGGCTGGGTGTGGATGAAGGGATAGGAAAAGAGGACGCCGGGAACTTTTATAAAAACAAAAGGTGCTTTATTGATATAGCAGGATTGCCCCCTGGGTCCCACTTACCTCCCCTACAGTGGGAGAGGTTGCTGTGCCCTGCGGGTGGACCAGCTGTCAGTCATTGAGGCCGAGAGGTTGTGGTCAGCCAAGCAGGGAGCGCTCTTGTGCTCCGGAGGCTTCGCGGTGCACTCGACTAGCAGGGGCCGACATCTTTAAAGTTGCGCATGCGCAGAATGTCCGAGGCTATGGTGGCCAGTAGAGGGAGAGGTGCTCATGCGCAGTGCAAGCACCTAGCGGCGGACATTACAATAAGCTCCGCAAGGGGAACTACATTACCCAGCAGCCTCTGGGGCTGTCATATCACATGCTGCATTACAGCCAATAGGGCTCCTGGATCCTCCTGCTCTGCAGATAGATACATTTGGCGCTCTGTGAGCCAGGCCAGTCGGAAGAGGGACCTCTGAGGAGCAGGAAGTGTCCAGGGAGCAGTGCTCCCCTGGACTAGACCAGATCTTCCCCCTTAGGCCCTAGTTAGTCCCCGACTCAGTGTAGCTTGTGGCTGCTATAGGGAAAGATCCTAGTCAGGGACCTTTTCCCAGTAGCCGCATACAGTCAGGTACCGCACCGGTTAGACGCCACGCAGTGACTGCGGCTTGTGTTCTGGGACCAGACCAGCTGCAGGGTAAAGACGGTAAGGTGATATTATCAACGCCGGAATTCACCCCACGCGGATGCGGATGCCATCGCTGACGACAACGTTGGATCAAACAGATCCTCTTTGTTATTCTGCAGTACCCGGGTGCTGGAGCCCTGGGCTGCTACCTAACTAAGTGCACTAACACTCCACGGGATAGTGCTATCTCCAACACTTTGGGTGGGCCTTGACATTGGGAAAGGGACATCAGGGAATTGGTGCCTGGAACCCTATGTACTCTGGGGACACTTACTGTTGGAATCAGGTTGGGGGCTATATTACTGTGTTCAGTAAAGGTTGTTAGCATATATTTGTGTGCGTGTATTATTAGTATTGTTTCCTGTAAGGGTTCATCCTGCCAAGTCGTGATCCCTTGCATGTGGAGGCGCTGTCACCATAAGAATCAGGTACACCCCAGGTTCAGGCCTTCTGTGAGCCACAGGTAACGCACCACACACACCTTAGTCGCCATATCTTCCATTGGGTGGGGAAAGTGCACTACATTGACATTGGTGCATCTTGTGGCAAACCATAATATTCTGGACTTCATGCTCTGGTAGTTCTCACTTTTAATCAGGAGAGGTGCATAACTTGAGGTCCCATCATAAAAGGATATAGTGGGAACCGGTTTCAGAGAGACTAATGTGTTTTGATTCTGCTCGACGGACAGGCTCTATATGAATATGGCTGCAGTAGCGGCAACCCAGTGAGAACAGTGGTGGTCAGGCTGTGGTAGGGGCAACACTATGAGACCAGGACAAATGCCATCCCTCTCCCACAACTTTAGATCCCTGTTCCCTTAACAGGCGTTATCTTAGAAGGGCATGTTACTAACTTTAAACAACAAAGGGTGACAGGACACATTGTAATACACATTCCTATACACAAAAACCTATTTACAGAACTCACAGTGAGGACCCCAGTCAGTACTCTGCAGAACCTGCTTCTAGAACATAAGGGGCGGCTATATATATATCCTTACATTGACATCATACATCACCTGATTGGGAGGGTAGAACCATGAGTGAGTCCACACAGTTAACCCCTTAAGGCATTTAACCTGTTACAGAACTAGTAGTCCCCAAAGAGCGGACTACATGGGGCAGGGGAGAGTCGGGACAACTGTCTTGTGGCTTTGGGGAACTTCTCGGCTTAAACTTTAAGTTAGGGCTGATCTTAAACTAGGTCCAACTTCTGTGATCGTCCACCAACTGCACCTTCCTCTGGCTGAGATTTCCTCTAGCTTGGACCTCCTGCACCACCTGGCTGGGCCCTTCTATGGCTGGTGGCATGTCCTCCATTCACAGGGAGGGGCTGCTACCCCTTCCCCTCCCCCGCTCAACAATCCAGGGGCAACAGGTTAGCACTGTTCTGGGAACCCTAAAAGGTTGACAGCACATCTTTTCAAATTAATTTTTAATTTTATACCTACAGAAAAATAAAAATCTCTAAATATATTTTTTAGATATACATATTCATTTAAAATAAATATAGTATAATTGGTAAATGTTTGAGTGCAATACATACCGCTCTCCTTCTTTTCCTTTTTGTGAATAACATCTATTTTGGTCAATTAAAAGTTATATTACCTGCAAAAACCTATAATCGCAAACACGTACAGTATGTTGCATTTACTGTACAATCGTACTGTGCTACAGGACTTGCAACACAGTACAGTGCAGAAATGTGCAGACAAACTCCAAATTCACTTTGCGTATGTTTTGCTCTAACTTTCAGGAAAGTGTAGTCTTTTTAGAAAGGAAAGGTATACAGGGATATACCTAATAAGTATATATGGGAAGTATGTTGATCCAGGGATTAATCCGATTGCCAATTCTTGGAGTCAGGAAGGAATTTATTTTTCCCCTTATAAGATATCATTGGATTATATGACTCTGGGTTTTTTTGTTGCCTTCCTCTGGATCAATAAGTATAGATATATGATAAAATATCTGTTGTCTATGTAACAGGTATTCCCTGTGAATACCAACGCTACTACCTGCTGTGTAGACCTGTGTGGCTCTCAGGAGCCTAAGCCTCCGCTCGGGGAGCCTGGGGTACATACATATAATACAATCTCGTGGTGCAACGCCTCCACCTGCGATGGCTCCCGCCAGAGGAGTGGTTCCTCGCAGGACAAATATATATATATATCACTCCACACACCGCATGTAAAATAACCAATGACTTTACTGTAGCAATACTTATTCATATATCAACAGGTGTCCCTCTCTAGAGGAGACACTAACTACTGCGTCTCACAGAACGCTCCCACCTACACTGGGTGATCCCACCCCGTGTCCAGTAACCCCACACGATATGTCCCGCACCCTTTAAGGGAGATGATATGTGTGACTGCGCAGCCACTAGTCCCGTATTAATAATAGATATATGTAGGATCGTTGGTGCACTTGTTGATGGTTACCTGCCGAGCACTCCAGTGCCCGGGCCTGCCAAGGAGCTTCACAAAGGATCCGAAGGCTGACGAATATAGGAACTACCGTCCGGGGCGATCACACCCGGATGGCTGCTGCAGCGGCAGCGGAGGTCTGAGCCCAAACCTCTGGATGGACGCGCAGCGTCCGCTGTGTCCCTAACTGACTCTGGGTAGTAAGGTGCAGGGTCCCTAACCTGGGGCCTGTCCCTACAATACTCAATACTACTGGTGACTCAGGGCTATCTGGGGCTTAGGGGGCTGCTGGCCTAGAGCAGGGAGTCACTGACTCCTGCACCCTACCTCCTTCCCCTAGCTGCTACTGATGCTGACTAACGTGCTCCAAAACCCCGCGAAATGTATCTATCCCTGAGCAGGGAGATACTACAGTCCTATTGGCTCCCTGGCGTCATGTGTGGTCCCCTAAGGCTCATCGGATCTGTAGTCCCTGCTTAGAGCCCTTGCTTTATTGGTTGCGTTCTCGCGCGCTTGTACTGCACATGCGCGAGCTAACCAGAGCCTCCCGTCACCTCGGCAGTCTGCGCATGCGCAACGCAACTGGCAATGGCGGCGCCCTGCACCGAGAGCCGCCGGGAGCTCCGCAACGCGACCGCGGCCCTAGCAACGGGCCGCGCGTCCCCGGCAACTGGCCACATACCAAGGAGGAGCGGCTGCTGTGAGTACCCGGAGGGGGGTGCGCATGGAAAGGGAGACCTGGCTACATCTAAATTTAGCATAGGTTGAACTTGATGGACGGAAGTCTTTTTTCAACCTCATCTACTATGTAACTATATGTAGTCGAAATCTCTTCTCCAACCCATACAATATTTCTGGCTGTGGAGATTTTTGACAGAAATGTCCAATTTCTCCAGGTTCGTTAACTTCGGCGAAAGGTTCTCACATCTCTAGTACAGAGTAAAAGATTGTAGGCTCCTCCAACATGAGGGGGTTAAACATTCACATATACTTAGCAAGGATGAGGTTCTTTATTGCCATGGAATGTTTCACTAGGGAACCAACATTTAGAAAGCACAGTCTCTTCTACACAGGAATGTTTTGTGAGTTGGACATGTTAATTGTGAAAGAGCCAGCTGAGTCTTAATGTTCCTTTCAGTGAAGATTCCAATAAATCAGTTTATACTGTATCAACAGTGCAGGCTGTGCTCTCTTTGACAAAACATAAAATACAGTACTCTCTACCAAATGGCTTTACCGCAATGCTCTCTTTTACTAAAGAGTTCTGATGCAACAACCTTTATGAGCATATGTACAGCATACAGTATGTAATTACATAATGTTTTATTATGTTATTAAATGAGAACATTTGAAGGAAAACATCTATATTTTGCTTCAGTATTTTTAAGGAGTCAGTGATATATATTGGGTCACATTTATTATCTAATTTTGCATGACCGGTCATGAAAAATCTTTATTCATTGTTTCCAATTGTTACATTTTAGACAAAAACATGACTACCAACTGGACGTTCACCTCCTGAGCAGCATGGGAACTTCGTTTCAAAGGGAAGTGTCTGTCCTGATAAGAGGCTGAAAAGGAAAGACTGTAGATCATTATTAATGTGAGATTTTGATTTGCAAAATATAGGAAAGAGCGAATTTGGTAACTGACTACAATTGGTTAAGTCTCCAACAAAGATGTCTAGGGTGGCCCTTCTAGAGTGCTTCTCATAGAATGTGTATTAGATAGTGAATAAATGTGCACTAAGTGAAGAGAAACAATGTGATACAAATACACCAATGATGCAGTGTAATCCACAAAGTAAAGTGACTTCAAGTGCAAAACCGTGACTTAAGTGTATATAAAAAAAAAAGTGGAAATAACAGTGATTGAATCTATACATATATGCCCAAATGGATTAAAAATAAAATAAAAAGTCCTCCACTCAACTTTCAAATGAGAAACTGTTTCTGAGTTCTTGTAAGAGTATCCTCCAAGGAAAAAGGGAGCAGTGGGTAACACTATACATTTAGGAGCCCCGAGACCAGAGGGTTACATTGGAGAGGAACTGCATCGGAATTATCAAGGTTCCCGAGCGGCCGCTACTGGAAGTGATTCTACCAGGCGACCGGATAGCAGGTTACATAAGCAAGCACAGAAGCGGTGAGATCACAGCACAAAGCACTACTTGGTCACTGCTGTTTTTATTGCCCAAAAGAATGGGACTCCTGTAAGTGCACATTCTATGGGGTTATTATCCCATTTTGTTATATAAAGTTCCTATATTTTATTGATCTGCACTATGGTGTTATTTCTCCGCTCTACTCCCCTTCCTGAGAATACCCACGTCCATCATACAGAACAACAGCCTTTGCTAGTGATTGGCGCATTTTAACTCATTGTTTTGTGAGTATAACCTTTGGAGGCTACTTCTGATTATTATCAGCTAGAACCCTACGTTATTACCCTATGGTTGTCAAGGGAGACCAGGTTATTTATACCTTTTTACAGGGATCATTCATTGAGTAAAACAAGTTAATGAAATAAATTGTAATTTATTCGGCATAAATTCGCTTACACACAATGATACACAAAAATACAGACAAAAAGACACACTTACTTTGGGACTGGGGTCGAAAACTAGACTTTCCTAGGTGCAGTGGTCTCTATGGGAGAGTTTTACCCTGACGGGGACATAACCCGGAATCTCCTGGAACCCAAATCGGCATAAAGTTTCATACACCACCGCTAC